>NC_084654.1:21897500-22197500 GCF_019802595.1 Syngnathoides biaculeatus | reverse complement strand
CAGCCACAGGTTCAAATCTGTATGGAAGTATTCCTCCGTCTTCCCGAACAACCCAGCCGCTCATGGCTGTGTATGGAAGTGTTCCTCCGTCTTCCCCATCAACCGAATGGCGGAGAGCCACTCACGGCCGTGCCGCTCACGGCTGTGTATGGAAGTATTCCTCCGTCTTCCTGAGCGGCGGAGAGCCGCTCACGGATGTATTTGGAAGTATTCCTCCGTCTTCCCGGTCAACCGATACTACTATTTTTTCATCAGTTGAGGATAAATCCGAGAACTCAGAGCTGGGCATAAACAGTGTCCTATGAAATCGAGGCTTTGTTGCGGCACGTAACACGGCGCATCCGCGCACGTCGGTCACGTGACTCGCGAAAATGGCAGCGCCCCTGAAAGTTCGTAATTGTCGATTAAAAATCTTCTCAAAACACTGTTAAACGAGAGAGGATGTCAAAATAGAGTACATATTGCATGATCTGTTGGATACATCGCTCATGCAAGCCAGTAGATTTCCGCTTTAACTTCGGGCATCCGTCCGGTCGACCCGTGAACATCAGGACCCCTGCAAATGGGCAAATTGACCGAGTTGAAAGTTTTGAATGCCGCCAAGTGAAGGTAGCTTCGGGGGGGGGGGTTGGATATTTCACGAGCGAGTCATCCTAATTTTCCAGCACGCTTCACCCACACACGATGCGGAAAACTAAAAATAGTTTAGCCATCAGTCTCACATGTGTGGTTATAATTTGTTATCCATGAGACAAAACCTTCAAAGTGCCCCCGGAAATGGTTGACATGAGCTGAAAATAGTGGCTTGGCGCCAAAATGCCAGACATCCCGTTATCATTTTGGAGATTTTATTTTATTTTTTGTTGTTGCGTGGGTCAACTCAGGACCGACAGGTTGCAAAGTGAAACTTTTATTCCGGGTGTCGAGTATTCAACAAAACGCCGTTTGGCCCCCCTCCTCCCCCGCGTACCAATATGGCGGCCCATACGTGACGTCGCGCCGGCTTCCTCCCATAAGTGAAGCGCCGCCGCCGCCGCGCCGCTTCCAGTAACCGTAAAGAAAACAATAACTCGATGATCGTTGTGACGACGCTGTAAGCGCCAGCCTCGTAGAGCTCGCCGATGATTTAGAGAGAGACGTTCGCACACGACAGAAAAAGTATTGCATGCATATATTACGTGTCAGAAAAAGAATATATATATATATATATATACAGTAATCTATTACCTTTTTATTCATTTGCTTATTTTGCATCTTAAGTGTTTATAAAAGAGGATATCATTTAGTATTGTTGCATGGGATGTACAGTGTAAGCTCACCTGAGATGGGAGCATGCTTCCCTCCGCATTGAGTCACGTGATCATATTTCTGTTGGATTAAAAAAAAAAAAAATCATTGATTTCAATATTTGTGCATTAGGGCCACACTTGAGAAAAACAAATATCTAATAAGCATGACGTCATGGATATATTTTGAATTTTACCACACTAAAGCCGTATTTCTTAGACGAGACTGCTTCATTTCTCTGATGAAAATGCAACATTATTCTGGAAAAATATGATAATTATTTTTGTCTGAAAGCATGATGCTTTTTCTTGGATAAAATTTGATCATATTCGTCGGCCGAAGAATTTAAACTTCAGAAAAAAAATCTGTATTTTCTTAGATAAAATCTGAATTTATTTTCATAACACGACAAGTTTTCCTGAAAAAGTACAGCTTTTTTCTCTCTAAAAAATACATATTTTGCTTTCATTTTTTCCTCTTTTTTTAAAGAAAAAGATTTACTCTTCTTGAAAACATACACATTAACTGTGATAAGATTACTTTTCTCCTGCTGACATAATTTCAGTAACATCAAATGTTTTTCCTCCAAACTAAATGTTTTTCTGTGAAAAATATTCCTCATTTTTCCTTTTAAAATTTATTTTTTTTCCCTTGAAAACAATGAGCTTGTACTTGAAAATATACGGAGTATTTTCTAGAAAATAGTATGGTTGAGTCCAGAAAAAAATGATATAATATAATATAAATGATAGCATCCTTCTCATTGTATAATGATGTGATTTTATTTTCAGTGTGGCCCTAATCGATATTTCTTCATCACACACAATAACGACACACGTTTGGCTGATTTGTTTACACACCACACAATCGACGTGTTTACAAATAGCACTGATGTAATAATCCAACAATCTCCATGCTGAGAGGGACTCATATTAAAAAAAAAAAAAAAAAATGTTGTTTACCGAACACTCTGCATTCCAACATTGAAATGATTTTTAAACGGTGAGGTTTTCATTTTTGCTTTGTGAATTTGTCTTTCCGGCGCATTCCGCTTCCCTGTTCCCAGGCTATGCAAGTGTGGACTTAAGCGTCTGCTTTTGTGAGTCCACGTCCAATGGCGGACGCAGCAGAAGAGCCCCCACCCCCTTTCATCATCTCGATTATTATTATTATTTATTTTACTGTCTGTACACAATTCAGTCTAGCCCGACACCACGTGGAGATCTTTAATGTCAAGTAAATGTTTCTATCAAATATAAAAACTCATGATTACAAGTGACTGTATAATTTCTTTTATACATGTGGCATGTGTTGCACCCTTTAAACAAAACAAACAAACAAAAAAATTACTTGCGTTATGTTGTGATTAAAATCAATAAACCACAAGCGGGATTTTTTTTCAGCAGAGCTTGTTGACGACTTTACTGAGTGCCAAATTAGATGCGTGAACAAAATTATTTTATGAATGCGATGATTTGTTCAGTTCTGTTAATAAGGGACAGAAAAAAAAGTCCAAATTGTCATAACATGACTTTCTATCAAGAAAAAAAAAAACTTTTTCCATCCTCTAAAACTCTGCATCTTCTCACAATACTGTATTTTTTTAAAATAGTATATTAATATTAGTGTTGTCGCTAAAGAAAACTGAAAAATATGACATATTTCTTGTGTTGATCTTAATTTCCATCATTTCTTTATTAATTTTTTAAAAACATTTTGTATTTAATATATTTGTATATCGATACATATTCTGCTGTTGTATTACATTATTTAGTTAACCTTTAATCCTATTAATTCTACTCTATTAACTTTAACCCTTTACGGGCAGGGGGTTGCAAATTTGCAACAGGTTTAATATCATTGAAAATTTTAAGTATCATTTTCTGAAAGTATCAGATTTTTCTCTCTGCCAAATTTTATTTTATTTTTTTTAGTTTAGTTTAGTTTTTTTATTATTAGTGATTATGCATGTATTTTTTCAATGTAACCTTTTTAAATAATTGTGTTTTTTTTTTTACTGTCCTCAACCAGTTCGATAGTCCTATTCTCCTTCTTATTATATTATTATTGTCAACCATGAGATTTTCGCAATATGGGGAAGAAATATTAATTTACCTGGTTAGCTCAGTTGAACTGCTTTTTGGAACAAAATGTTTTTTTTTTATCGCATTAAAACTGAGTGTATTGTAAAGGAACATAATAACTGAAAATAAATTCCACCATTTAAAATAAGTTGAATAATAATTTTTAAAAAGAAACAAAATGACGAGACAGGAATGTGAAGTTTGCAAGACTTCACCAAAATTTATAAATAAATAAAAAAGTCGATAAGGAAAGTTCCGCGTTGGGCACTTCCGGGTCAGAACGGCAATCACCTGCAGGACTTGTACGTGATTGGCTACGCATACGGTCCCGCCTACCATACGTCAGTGCCTTGCTCACTGATTGGTTGTCATGTCTTCCAATCAGAGCAATTAAAACGCAACCTGTGCGAGGCGAACGATGGCGTTCAGACGGTTCCCGTTTTGTTCATTTTCTTTAGTTACAGTTTCAAAAGGCCCATCAGGTAACGTGAGTACACTTTCTGTGTTTCAAAGTTATGAAAAAAATGTAGCTAGCAGGCAAACGAAGTCGCAATTTTTAGCCCAGGGAAATATTCTCTTGTTGTCTTTGTGTCGAATCTGGTGCAAGGTTCCTTATATGAGCAATGAATGGCACCAAAATGCCACCAGGTCTGATTTGTTTTTTTTAATATTCATTTATTTATTTGACCAGGTAATGCGATTGAAAAGAGATTCTCATTTACAATTCCGATTGGGATGTTTAATTTAAAAAAAAAAATCTATATATATTCTTGATATGAAGTAATTTCAGTCAAATAAGCAGATTTCCAAAAAGTTAGCCAGTAACTAATCACAAATTCACTTTTTTTGTTTTGTTTTGTTTTATGGAAGCTACACCCAGACATTCACAAAAGAACTTGGCTATTTTGTTGTTATTGTTGTGCTCTTTCTGAAACATCTTAAGATGGTAAAAGTGGCCGCCAAAGCCCTGTCTAAATTGGAATTGGTGTCACGGAAGTATGTTGTAATGCTACATCTCGACAGACATGTTGAGGAGAAGCTGGAGTTACCAAACTGCGAGTCTTCTGTTGCATTTATTTAAAAAAACTAAATAAAAATAAATGTCCTATTTGCAAGCCAGGGTAGTGTTATAATAATTTTAATATTTAGGGTATAAAATTATTCGGAAAGTATAAACATTTAGAAGGGTAGAAGGCTGACATTCTTAACTCAAAGTACCACAAGACTCTTCAATTATGTCACATATTTACATTTTTTTTTTATTATTTCCTGTCTGATGCCCCTTCTACTGCGGGGCCAAATTACAGTATGGCTTCGCTACCAAGACAGTAGATGGACAGAGGATGCTAGTGTCGACTAATGCTACTACTACCACCCAGAGCAGGGGTGCTCAATACTTTCTCTAACAACGACGGCTGCTCCGCCACACTCTCTTTTTCCTAGCTTACCTTACACCCCCCCCCCCAAAAAAAAAGATGTACACTCATAATTACAAATGTTACAGTACTTATGCAGCAACTTAGTTAGCAACACAGTCTGGGCAACGTAGAGCAAAGACGAGCTAGACATGCTGCTTAGGTTTACTTTCGATATTAATGGAGAAAGTTAAAAAAGAAATGCTGTTGTTTAAAGATGCAATGATTGTATGTGAATAAAGCCTTTAACAAAAACATTTTGAAGTCTTAAAGATGCTTGTTTGTTTGAAGCTCACTTTCAAGTAAAACCTCTATTTGAGTCGTCCTCCTATTCCTGAAATTAAAGCCAAACCTAAGTTACCCACTTGTGGTGAACTGAAAATATGAAAATCATGCAGTTTGGGTCTGTTTGTTTTTTTTTTTTTTTGTCATTTGTGGAATATTGTCAGCTGTCAACATTGTGTTGCTTTCCAGGTCCTTTCCAGCCCCAGGATGTGTTCCATTCACGGGCTCCCCACACCAGGATCCGAAGTAATGGTAGACATCAGGAGGGTAAATCCGAACCCAAACTGCGGTCTCGTGGAGCTTTGGGTTAACATTGTCGGCACTAAGCACACTTATGAGCCGTCGAAGGAGCGCGCACCACTTCCGAAAAATAAGTTTTGCGGCTCTGGGGGAAAGACGGGGGATCTGTGTCTGGTCTGCATTGCCGACATGTGGCACAGGGCTCGCATCGTGTCCATCAAAAGTGACACATGTGAAGTCTTCCTTATCGACCAAGGACAGCCTCATGTCAGCACATGGGATGCTCTGGCATGGGGTGAGTCTGACAGCTTCTTCCTTCCTCCTGAAATTGAGTCCTGTATCCTCGCCAACGTCCTTTCTCTCAAGGAGAAGTGGTCCAAAAAAGCTTCCGAGTTCTTGACGTTCCTGGCTGGAAAGACTCTGAAAGGTGTGGTCCAGCACGTCTTGATGCCAAACAGGACTATTCTCCTTGACATACCCTTAGTCTCTAAGCAAATGTGCACCATTGGCGCTATGAGGAAGATCCCGGCGGATGACTTCAAAGGAGTTGTAATTGAATGCCTGACTTCGCCCAAAGAAGATTTACAAGAGGAAGACTTGTCGAATACAGAGAATGGAGTGCATACTGGCAACGCTGACACTCTTCCCTCCTCTGATCCTGGGGATTTTAACGCCATAGATTGCCAACGTCTTTCTCAAAGCTTTCATCGAGAACACGTGTTGTCTGTTGGAACTACTGTTGATGTGACTGTATCCTGTGTCAAAGGTCCTCAGAAATTCTGGTGTCAGAACACTAAAAACGGAGAGTCTCTGCGGCAGCTGATGGAAGGCCTCCAAAGCCACTACAACTCCGACCGCCCTCTGCCAATCGTCGAGCTCGCCTGTGTCACTCGAAACCCGGATGACGGTATGTGGTACCGGGCGAAGATCGTTACGAGCCGCCATCCCCCTGAAGTAGACGTGCAGTTTTTGGATTACGGCGGTACACGAAGGGTGCCCCTTGGAGATGTCTTTCCAATTGACCCTGCATTCCTGGAGCTGGAAGCGCAGGCCTTTCAGTGTTGCCTAGTCAACTCAAAGGCGAATTCTTCTTTGACTGCTTCTGCGTCAGCCGAGTTTCAAAGGTTCTTGACGGCAGGTGATTCTCAACACACTGGATTCAAATGCGTTGTGAAAGACAGAACTTGTGATGAAGAGGGCAGGCCGTTGCATGTGGTAGATCTTGAAACTGCATCCCAAAGTCCTTGTAATGTGCTCTCTCTTCTTCCTATGGATACTTATAATTATTCCACATATGATATGGAATTGGGCACAAAAGAGAAGGCGTGGGTAACTTCTTCAGAGACTGTACATAATTTCTTCTGCCAGCTGAACAAAAATTCTTATTTGTTTAACAGAGTCATGGCAGATATTCACCAGCTAGTCAGGAAGTCACAGTGCTCAAGTAACCTCGTCGGATGTCATGCCCTTTGCCTTGCACGGTATTCTGACAATGAATGGTACAGAGGAAAAGTGGTGCAGACATCCCCAGAACTCAAGGTCCTCTTTGTGGACTATGGCGACACCCTCGCAGTGAATGCCTCTGATGTTCGACTTTGGCCTGCCAGTGTAAGCGTGGCAAAGTCCATCCCTGTACTGGCTGTTGCGCTCGGACTTTTTGGTGTTCCGGCTGAGGTGCCGCAAGAGGTCAACCAGTGGTTTGCAGACCTTTCCATCGGTTTAAGTGTGACTGTTTCTGTGGTGGACAAAGATGACGGGGGGAAGCTAATGGTGGAACTATTTGAAGGGCTGCTCAACGTCAATGTAATTGTCCGAGAGAAGGTAGCGCACGCGAAACGAGCAAAGACCAGCCAGGATCCACAGGCCAACAAGGACGTCTGCTCAAAACAGGTCACCACACAAGATGAGGACTTTTTAACTGAAGAACTCTCATATGTGTCAAAATTAAATCAAGATAAAGATCAAAACGGCAAGGCAGTATGTGCTCCAGACGGGCCATGGTTGGAGAGGCCTCCGTACCAAACTCTTACAGCTATACCGGAGTCTGAACATGAAAAGATACTCAACGAGGAAAGCACACAACCTTTGATTGTCAGTCCAAAAGTTTTGGCAGAGACCCCAGAAGACATCCGTCCGAATGATGCTGAAAGGTTAGGACCTGAGAGGAACTTTGCATATCACACGCCATTCATATCTCGCCACAAGTCTGAGGAGGTGTACGCTTCCTGCATTGTCGGACCCAGTTACTTCTGGTGTCAGTTTGCCCACACTGAAAACCTGAATGCTGTGTTCACACATTCCCAGAGCATTGGAAAGGCTCTACAGGACACTGAGATTCCCGAGAGTTTGAATCCCGGCACGCCGTGCCTTGCCCTCTTTCCTACTGACTCACAGTGGTATCGCGCTCAAGTGGTTCGGAGGAACGACAGCACGGTCTGCGTCCTGTTTGTGGACTATGGAAATGAGTCTGAGGTGGACATGAAAGATTTGAGATACCTCCCGTGTTCTCTGATTGAATATCCACCTCAGGCCTTTTTGTGCTCTCTGGATGGATTTGATGAGTCTAAGGGATCCTGGGATGATCAGGTTTACGACAATTTCTACAATCTCCTGGTGGATAAGCCCCTTGCTGTTACTGTGGTGAGCGCTAAAAGAAATTCAGAGATTCTGGTTCAGGAACACTCTGTCAAAATCAATTGTGAAGGAAGAGATGTAAACAAGGCCTTGCAAAAATACTGGAAACCCGTTTAAACTCAGACTGAAAAAAAGTACAAGCCTGTCCACCACATCCTTCCACCATGCGAATGTTTCCATGCACAAGAAGCCAAATACAGTATCTCCAAAAGGAAGTTTGAAATGGTGTACGCTTCACCTATTGTAGACCCAAATTTCTTCTGGTACCAGTTTGCTGAGACTGATGCTCTGGAGCGGGTGTCCATTCCAAACCGAGCCGCACTTGAATTCCCTCGAGACCCTGATACCCGCTAGTCCGTGTCCCGCTCTGTACTCTGTTGACCGGCAGTGTTATTGAGCACAGAATCAAATGTGGTGTTCGATTCAGCGGCTGACGTCCAAGATGTCTGACAGCTGCCTTTGAGCCCGCAAACCCCCCCCCCCCCCCCCCGTAGGCCTTCCTGTGCACTTTGACGGGCTTTGCTGCGGCCAAATGGAATGTTGGAGCCTGTGAAGAATTCTTCAGTCTTATTATTGACAAACTGCTCCAAGTGACCCTTTTGGAGGTTGCGGTTCCTCAGCACGTCGTGCAAATAAAGTGTGAAGGGGTTAACGTCAATCAAATGATGGTGAAATACCGCAATAGAATATAGTTTTAAATTATTCCAGCTGTCTTGTTGGTCCTGTCAATGTTGTAATAAAGCTTTTCTGGTGACCTTGATAGATTGGTGGTTCAATTCCCGTTCATAGGATAATCTATTCGGAAAAGATTCCGTGACATTGGTTGTCACTCGAAAGGAGTTAGCCAATGAGCATTCATTCACCATACAGCCCACCCACCTGAGAGGGTTGTGCCAAAAGTCAATTTTAATAAGACACACAGGGGTACGCAAAAATCCGGGCGATGCAAATGCGGCACCAGAAATAGGCGAAAACCTAGGGAGTGTCTTTTCCGCTGAAGCCCTTGGTGCAGGTGTCTTTTTCTGAGCGAAGAACGTATTTGTTGGTGCTCTTGCGTTCCTCTGACCAAGAACATTCCATGAAAGAGACATGCCACCTTCGATTAACTTTGATTTTTTCCGTTTATTTTACAGTTTTCAAAGTGTCCCATTTCTTGTGCAGCTCTCTAAAGTTCAATGGCCGTTGTTGTCAAGCGATCGAGTGTTAGTTCATGTTCTCAACAAGTTTTTCTTAACCCTAGTGTCCTCCTTCTCCCTCACCCTCCCTTGCTGGCTTTGTCATCTCTTTCAGGTCTTCATCAGTCAGCGACATCCTGAGATTGTCTGGAAGAAAACTTTTGAACATACAGCACTAAAGCGCTAGCTGCTGGCATAGAACAATTATGTAAATTCGGCAAGCTGAATGGATTCTGTACATTACAGGACACATGGCATGGAGGAGATTGATTGACTACAGTCCCTTAGCCAATCGGGGTGCAGAAAACTGTGGGTTTACCCTTACAGAATCAATGCGCATTCATTCACTCTTACAGCAGATGGCAGCGTTGCTGTTAGGATTTGTTTTTTGTGTGTGTGTATGCCTGCACTTGTACATGCATTCGGTGTTGACCACAGTTGCTATGCAACCAGCCGCGAAAGCATGTCAGAGTTGGATCAGGCGGCTACAGCAGAGGACTTCGATCGGATCCAGGAGATTCTCAGGTACAAGAATTGCGACCCCAAGGAAGCGAGACGTGGAGTGAGGTAACAAGACTCCTCTGCCCTGGGCTGCAATTGAAGGTAACACTTTTTGGGCATAGGCCCAACTGTACTCATGTGGCGTGCTTTACATGTTTATGGTCCTTGCTCCAAAGTCTCCCGTTGTACAACAGGAGATGCGGAAACTGCAAGGATTCTCATCGAGCACGGAGCCCGGCCCTGGCTGACGACAGAGATCGGCCCAGTATGCGGCAGAGGCAGGTTCCTTGGCTGTCTTGAGGCTCCTTTAACGCCCCCGTGGACAAGGAGGACCGGCACGACTTGGCCAAATCTGTGGACACCATGAGTGTGTGGCTTTCCTCAAGAAGTAAGATGGGGACTGACTTTTCCACCAAACTAAATCCGGTCGTCGGGTCTCAGTCCATGTTGTTAGGTTCTTGTAGTGCATCGGTTCCACAATCTGTTTTATAAGATAAATGCAATGACAGTTGGTTTGTTTGGAATTTTATACTTGTGACTGGATCATTTTGTTTCAAGTGTGCCTTCTTGTTCCATCAAAAATCAGTTTTTAAACATTTTCTTTAATTTTTTTCCAAGGTTTCCCCCACAAGATCATGAAACAAATGTAAATATCAGACAAAGATAACCCAAGTAAACAGTTTTTAAATTGGGATTTTTGTCTATGAAAGAAAAATATTAAAATGTTAGTTGGCCCTGTGTTGAAAAAGTAATGGCACCATTCTGACTTTGTCACTGTTTTAGTTGGAGGGGCAGCGGTGGAAGGGCAGGCGTACCTCCAAAATGGTGGCCGAGAAAGGACTCGATGTGGATGACACTAACGGTGGGAAGAACGTGTGAAATGATAAAACTGTACTGGACTTGATTTGTAAAAACAAAATGTTTGCAAGAATTATTGCAGCTTTGATCAAGAAAAGTGACAGAACAAATAAAGGTTTTTCAATTAGATGACAGATAATCATAGATGATAGATAATCAATGTGTATCTACTTTTTGTGACATTTTTGTTGGTGTGGCGTGAGATTTTCCAAATGTCATCGTAACTGGTTCCGAAACGGTTGGAAATCACTTGTCAAAATTGAAACTGTTTAAATAAAGTTTATTTAAAATAAAAACATGGATGACGTTTCGGTGGGCCGGACTTCCGTTGACGACGAGCCGCCAAAATCAAACTGCTAAAAAGCCAGCCAGTTCACAAAAAGTTAACATTTCTAAAATAAAATAAAATATAAAATACGGAGACCCCGCAGTCCCTTGGCATGGAGGCAGCGAAAGGTAACACTCACCCGTGCGGGGTTTGGTTTAATCGTGAATGTTTCATGCTTTATGCTAATGCTAACGCTATGAATGCTATGCTATTCGTGCTACGTCCGATCACTATGCCGGAGTAACACTGACGATAACCGCGGTCCGCAGGAGTTTTAAGTCAGCTGAGCGCGCTGGAGGTTCGTGCGAAGCGCCGCCGAGTCACAAGTCCGAGTCACGCGGACGCGCTGCGGACTCGCCTCGACGCGCTGACCGCTCAGAGGGAGCGACTCAAGGCGGAGATCCACACCCTCAGGGTAAACGGGAGTGGTGGGATGCACGCTACAGGGTTAGCGGCATTTCTTTTGGCACTTATGCTAGTTCATCTATTCTAAGTGAACCAAATGTTAGGTGTGGCAAAAGAGGTTCAAGCTACGAGTAGAATGTCTACCATATTTCATTTATGAAGATGTTGTGCTCAGGATGTTGAAAAACGCAAGATGGAACTGAACAATCGGTGTCCAGAAGAAGAAGAAGAGGCTGAAGACACCATGACTGGAAAACTTCTCCATCTGATGGCCAAACAAACGCAGCTGAAAGAGCTTCTGCGTGTTCATAACATCACTGGTATGTTTCCGTTTATGATCGCTTTGGTTGGGCAATATGTTCTTTAAAAAAAATTCCCAATAATTTTGGTTAAAAGTTTCCATCATGCGTGCTTTTGCAATGTGACGCATGATTTACTTTTTGGTCGCCTTCCACTGTTACAGGGAAATATTCACATTATGAGATTGATAACGCTTTTCTTTCGTCGAGCAGGTGGCTACAACGTCGCCAAAACACGCGAGGGGGAAGGCGTGTGCTTGACTCTGGCGACGGGCTACGAGGGCGCCTACCTGGACACGTACGACCTGGAGCTGGACACGAGGCCCGCGCTGAAGATCGGTCGCCACAACGTGCCGCCGTTCATCCCGCTGGGCGACCTCGGCGAGCGGGCCGGCCTGCAGGACGACGTCAGGGGCTTCCTGGACGCGCTCGGCGCACACCTCAACGCCTTTGTGGGCCGCAGGGAGCAGCTGAGACTTGTTAAGGTGACTTTTCTGGAACTTTTTTTTTTGTTGTCACAGAGAACCTTGGCCTTTGCTGCGGGCATCGTGAGGATGAGCGGCTCGGATAATGACACGACATAACAGAAGTGCGGCCTTCATTCAGGAGCTGCATCCGTCCGTGACGGTGATGGAGAGCAACGCGCCGTGCACCATCCTGGTGCTCATGCTGAGCGTGCCCGGAGAGAACAAGACAGTGCTCTGCACCCTGAACTACACAGACCGCACCAGATATCTGCCCACGGAGGTCCGCTTTGACTGCGAAGGTGGGTTCCGTATAAAGATTTCTGACGCCTTTCTGTACCCCGTCATTTCAAACATTTCCTTTCCCAGGTATTTTATCTTGGAGGTAGCATGTTTTTTTGTCCAAATAGCCAACAATTACCGTAATTCCCGGCCTTCAGAACGCACCTGGTTACAAGGCTCACTGAGTACATTTGTAAAGGAAATACCATTTGGTACATACATACGCCGCAGCTGTGTAAAAGCCGCAAGTGCCCACATTGAAACCTGCATTGAAACACGAGATATTTACAAAGAATGACTGAACACAAAAAGAGTTTAACGCTAGTGGGGCGCTAACAGGGCCGGTTAAAATAAAACTTTCCAGTAATTATCACTGAGACACGCCATTAACACAGCAGCAACATGCTAGGACAGTGCTAACGCTAGGGCCGCGATAAAGCTACCGCTAACAATAGCGCTAACACTAACAGGGCCGGTTAAAACAAATCTTACGAGTAAATATCACTGAGACACGCTATTAACACAGCAGCAACACGCTAGCACAGCGCTAACTCTAGTGCTAACCCTCGCGCCGCGTTAAAGCTAGTGCTAACAATAGCGGTAACGCTAACAAGGCCGGTTAAAGTAAAACTTCCCGGTAAATATCACTGAGAAACGCCATTAACACAGCAGCAACACGCTAGCGCAGCGCTAACAGGGCTGGTAAAATTCATTTCCTCGGCACTGGTCTCATTCTTACCTTTTCAGCCGAGTGCCCCCTTGCGGCCGTTAGGAAAAAAATGGACAATTTAGCCGCATCAAAGCATAAACCGCAGGGTTGAAAGCGTGTGGGGAAAAAAATTGCGGCTTGTCGGCCGGAAATTGCAATACAAGCAAGATATGACACTTGATTCTTGCGTCTTATGTTAAAAGTTTTTACTGTTTCCACAAACTGATCAAAATGGCAAAAAGCGTCTTAAATCTGTGGCTCGTGGATAAACTGAATTAATTAATAAAGAAGTGATTACACAGACTGTTATTTAAAAGCTATGAATCCATATTGTCTTCTTCTAGATGAGAAGCTTCCAGAGTCTCCAGAGTGGAAAAACAACCGGAAGCTTTTCATGGAGATGCCGGTCGACCGAGCTTTGCGCGCCATGAAGGACACGACGGACCAAATCGGTTAAGGCCTCATCGGTCCCGTTTGTGGTTTTTGTCCCGGAGCCCCCGGATGAATTCCATCACCTTCTCTTGCAAGCGTTCCCTCTGGAGACGCCTGCTCTTCTCCGACTCCTCCCGAGCCTCCCGCCGCAGCCTCGCCGCCTCCCTTTCCGATATGGCGTCAATGCCGGCGATGCTTTTCACCAGCACGAAAGACAAGCTCCTCCTCAGGCGGGCCCCTCCGCTCCTCGGCGGGGGGGCCGACGCGGAACGCGGGACTTCGGCGTCCGCGCGGCGGACTATTTCCTCCATGGCCACGCCGACCGTGGCTTTGGGCTCGCAGGCCTTTACCATTCCCACTCGCCGGCGCTCACTTAGCAGCCAGCGTCGCCGCCGTCGCAGCGTTTGCTGCGTGTACCTGAACTCTTTCTCCAGCAAGTCCAGCTTGATGTGAAGATCTCGTTCGTCTTTCTGCTTCAACACCCTCAGTTGTACCACTGTTTGCGCCATTTGCGCCGAAAGGAATATTTCTGTCGACACGCACTTTTTTATTTTTTCCTACCCCGTTTCCTAACACAAGCTGTTTGCTGCTATGGCTCTCTCCCTGCGTGTAATATAATATATCCAACCTATTGTGTTTGAGGTTGTCTGTAATCACACCCTGTCATGCCGTGTATTTTGTCCTAGATTGTGTTTTAAGAGTCCTGCAGGGTCCAGTGTCGCTGTGTGGACAAATTGTTGTGATTCACTGTTTTTGGAGAAAAAAAATAATAATAAAAATGCAAAAAAATACCCCAAACTGTATGACTTTTACAAAATTATTAGGCAAGAAAGTAAATATATGACAAGTAATGTTTCTTTAAATCACAAAATAAAATTAAGAATACAATGTAGAATATTTTATAAATTCCTACAAAAAAATGAAAGAAAAGAAATAGCTTTTATTAATACCTTTTTGAACATACTACCAATACCATCCATTTCAGAAAAAAGGTATTGGTCAGCTCAATTGTATTTATAGCTTATATCTCCAGGCACTTCACACATTGAGCAGGAATCACGTTTTCTCATATTTATGAGTATGAAGGTTTCCTTTTCGGCTTGTTATTAGGGGTTGCTACTGCATCCTCATGGTCCCTTTGAGCTTCCGTAGTTTTTTTTCTGAATATTCCAGCATCACATTTATATAATTAATTTTAGAAATATGACATTTGTCAGAAAACAACCCACCACAAACAAAGTCATTATATTAGAACTTTATAAATGATAAAGTAAATATTTGTGTCACGAAATGGAATATATATATATATATATATAAATTTTTGGTTGTTTTTCAGTTTGTTTTTTTTTGTTTTTTGAGTCAGGCAAGCCCTTTACCGCCAATGTTGCTGCTGTCGCAACTTCCGGTATACATTTCCTTATTCCGGCATTGTCTTTGCTAACTTAGCTTTCTCGCTAACTGCTCCTCCAGTTTCCCATTCACTAACTCACGATGAGGAGGACGCCGGTGTGACAAGTGACAACAGCCTGCGTGTCAACACCAACCGTGGAGTAAAGTTGATCCGATACTCGGCGTACAGCGGTTGGACTCCATGGTTTGACGCCCAGAACACCGATTTTTAATTCGTCCAGAGCGTAAGAAGCAACTTTTAAGAAGCAACTTTTAATGAGTGCTGTTTCGCTAAAGTTAGCTTAGCACGGTGTCAAAAGTTCACCCGGACAGGGGCGTTTTTTTTGTGTGTATTTTATACAGTATAAATAATTCATAGTCGGCTTGAAGCTCCCTTTTAACTACGAAATACCTTTGACCTTTTTACTAAAAGTGAAACTTAGGTGGGGTAGAAAGCCGTCGAAATAGGAAGTAAAATGCCGTAATGTAACATTTTGTTTAAATTGGCAGTTGGAAAGATGTGATTTTTTTTTTCAAGCAATTTCACACAAATATATCACACGAGGACACATTTTACATATTAAATATGAAGGCACACCACCAAACGAGGATGTCACGGAAAAGTTGTACATATACTGAAATAAACAGGTTAAATTATGCACATTTTTGTTTGCCTGTCACTGTATTTCGGTGGCATAAATTTTTTAACAAATCATACATTTGTAGTGAATTAATCATTTTATGGGAAATTGCGACAGTCCTGGGTCTCATGACAATGGGTGTGAATTGCTGATTAAGGTACGTTGTCTATCCATAACGTTTTTTTTTTTTTTACAGTGAAAACATTGATTTAAATATTTAAAAAAAGAGAGCTTAAGTAGTTAGGATTTAAGGAGTAGCTATTGGCGCTTTTAATGTCACATTTAATAAACCTCCAAAAATCATTTGTTGCACAAGACACAGCCAGAAATGAATTCTTGCCATGTTCATCTCATCAATGGTGAAAATGCCATTCATTAGTGATTTTAGAATAATAAATTCTGAGCTGCTTATCCTCACGAGGGTCGCGGGAGGGCCGGAGACAATCCCAGCTGTCATATGCCAGGAGGCGGGGTACATCCTGAATTGGTTGGCAGCCAATTGCAGGGCACGTGGAGACAGACAGCAGTCGGACTCACAATCACACCTACGGGCAATTAAGAGTCTCGAATTAATGTTGCGTGGTTTTGGGATGTGGGAGGAAACCGGAGTGCCCGGAGAAAACCTACCTAGGCACGGGGAGAACATGGAAACTCCACACGTGCATGGCCGGGATTTGAACCCCGGTCATCATAACTGTGAGGGCAACACTCGACAGCTGATCCACCGTGCCGCCTCCTTATTTACATTTGTCATTAATTAATAACAAGACATGAGACACTGAGCACAATGTACTTGATTTACTTCTTTGGTCTTTAACTTCCTCTTGTGACTTGAATAAAGAAAAAAAACAACTAACTCGTCATGGGTTTCGTTTTAAATTTTTTTTTTTTTTTGAAATTGCAACTTTCATTTCACCAGAAATTCCAACATGGACGACCCCAACAGACCTCAGCGCAAAATGTCCACGGCGGGGGACAGCCTGTATAAAGTCCTGGGCTTGCAGAAGGGAGCGTCGCCCGAGGATATAAAGAAGGCCTACAGGTGGCTTTCACAATTTAAAACTGGTTGTTCTAGTTTTTTTTACCCCCCCACCTAAAAAAAAAAAGGTTCCAACAGGAAAAAAATGTAAGAAAAATGTAAATATGTCAAGTTAAAATTGTCACCGTCATGAAAACATTAACAGTACAAGCAGTGTTTGAATGTGACGTGAAACACACTAAATCTCGCGTGATGTCACACACGAAGGATTTGAGGCCTGACTTTTACGACGGCGTGCTCCTCACAGGAAGCTGGCGCTGCGGCACCACCCGGACAAGAACCCCGACAACCCTGAAGCGGCGGAGAAGTTCAAGGAGATCAACAACGCCAACTCCATCCTGAGCGATGAGAACAAGCGCAAAATCTATGACGAGTACGGCTCCATGGGCCTCTACGTGGCCGAGCAGTTTGGCGACGAGAGCGTCAAGTACTACTTCCTCATGTCCAAATGCTGGTTCAAGGTGAGTCCCTTGCCTCTTCCCACTGTTCATGAATTCAATTTTTCATATTCATGTATTTCTATTCACATTTTATTTACCGTAATTTCCGGCCTACAGAGCCCACCTGATTATAAGCCTCACCCAGCACATTTGTAAAGGAAATACCATTTGGTACATGCATGAGCCGCACCCGTGTAAAAGGCGCAAGTGGCCACATTGAAATCCACGTAGAAACACGAGATATTTACAAAGATGGTACACAGAAAGAGTTTTCAAAGTTTTAACACCTTAGCTTAGCTTAAAATAGCAGCAACACGGTAGCACGAACAGGGCTGGTAAGTAAACCCAAAAAAAAAAAAAAGTAATAAAAAAAACAGCTGCGGCAGCTACATTGTAGCGCAGTACTAACAGGGCCAGTTAAAAAAAAAAAACATATCTAAATCACTGAGACGCGGCAGCAACACGCTAGCACTGCACTAACGCTGGCGCAGCGCTGAGACACGGCAGTAACAGAGCAGCAACACACTATGACAGTGCTAATGCTAGTGCAGTGCTAACAGGGCCAGTTTAAAAAAAAAAAACATATCTAAATCACTGAGACGCGGCAGCAACACGCTAGCACTGCACTAACGCTGGCGCAGCGCTGAGACACGGCAGTAACAGAGCAGCAACACACTATGACAGTGCTAATGCTAGTGCAGTGCTAACAGGGCCAGTTTAAAAAAAAAAAACATACCGGTAAAAGTCACTGAGACACAGCAGCAACACGCTATTACAGCGCTAATGCTATCGCAGCACTAACAGGGCCAGTTTGAAAAAAAATAAAACATACCGGTAAAAGTCACTTCCTCGCCACATATATTCCACCCACCGGTCTCGCTCTTAACTTTTCGGCTCGAGTGCCCCTTTGCGGCCGTTAGAAAAAAATCCACAAATGAACCGCATCACCGCATAAACCGAAGGGTTGAAACCATGTGTGAGGGGGGGGGGGGAAGTCGTTGCTTATAGGCCGGAAATTACGGAACTTGTATTTACCTTTATATTTTTATGTATGTACCGGTAGGTCTTTTTTTTTTTTTTTCCCTACTATGAAGTCTTTCCTCAGCTTCTTCTTTTCCTTTCGGCTTGTCCCGTCAGGGGTCGCCACAGCTTGTCATCTTTTTCCATCTTAGCCTATCTCGTGCATCTTCCTCAGCATTTTGCCCAAACCCCATTTTAGGCCCACTCGATAAAACCCTAATTGTCATAGCCAAAAGCCCTTGCTAACAAGAATTTATAATAAGTATCATGGAAGTACATGGAAGTGATGCATCTCGATAGCACAACACAGTCAACTTATCTTGTTGTTTGGTTTCTAGTAGTTTTTTTTTTTTTTTTTTCCTGGTAGGTATTTGCATGGTACAGATTCAAAGGAGTTAACAACAAATGCCATAACGTCTGCTAACCAGAAGCCGAGGTGCTCTGTTTGTTTCATAAACACGGGGTAATACCCTGAGACAGTTGCACTTCCTGTCCCTTGCCGATTTGAGTAGCGTGGGAACTACAGTAATCAATGTACAAATAAAAGTACTGTTCCACTCTTGATGGCGCTTCCTTTTTTCAGGCCCTGCTGGTGTGTTGCGGCATCTTCACCTGCTGCTGCTGCTTCTGCTGCTGCTGCTTCTGCTGCGGCAAGTGCAAATCCCCCGAGGAGGACGAGAGAGACTTCTACGTGGACCCGGAGGACCTGGAGGCGGAGATCAGAGAGCAGGAGGAAGGTGAGCGGCGGTTTTCCATCGGCCTGCGCGCTTACAGGAAGATATCCCGCGTGCTGTATTCAATCAAAAATAGGAAATTTCCGACCTCTGACTGAATTTTTAACCTCTGTACGACATTCAAGAAAAACTAGGACATTTTACACCCTGACCAGGTTTTTCACCCCGTCCACTTAAAAGGTCTTCGTCATGTTGCATTCACGAAAAATGGGGATATTTCAAACGTTTGATTTGTTCTTATCCCTGCACTTTCATGCTGGTCCATTCAAGACAAAGTAGTACATTTCGAAACTTTGACTATGTTTTTTTTTTTAAACTGTCCAATACAAAATGGTCTCTTGCATGCTACATTCAATAAAATTTAGGAAATTTCAAACCTCAGTCGTTCCTGGGTCTGTGCACATTTAAGGTATCCTGCGACGACGTTCAAGAAAATTTGGACATTTCAGAAGTCTTGAAAAGTTTTTAAACTTGTGCACCTACGTCAACGGAGTCACGTGACTGGCCATACTGACGGTCTAGCAAAGCATTCCTCAATGCTAAGTCCGTTGGAGACGGCGCGAAAATACGTCTTATAGCACGACGCCCAGAGTTTTGCCGTTAAACATTTACAAGGTGATAATAAACGAAGGTACATGGAAAAATGAGAGACTCTTGCGGCCACACGTTAAACTGCAGTAAGCCTCTCCGTGACAGAGGTTTTTTTTTTTAAATATGCATTGTTCTCAAATGAGTCCAGTCACCGTACACAGAAGCGTGTTGCGGCTACAGGTTAACCTACGTAAACCTCTGTGACGAAGGTTTATTTTCTTTCTTTAAATACGCGTTGGGCTCATTTGAGAACAATGCATATTAAAAAAAAAAAAAAGGGACAGGTTTATCAAAGTTTAACGTGTGGCCGCAACGCGCTTCCATGTACGTTGGAGACGACTCTTTTTGACCGGCAATATGGCGCCGTGAAAATAGTGACGAACTTGCACGAACTCTACAGAAGGTCCCCTGAATGCTGCATTCAAGACAAACTCGGACATCACATATCTCTGACGGCGTAAAGAGACGAGGGGCTTTCTGAATTGTTTTGCATTTTGTTTCACAGCACGAGACGCTGTAATCGTTATTCAGCCGAGCTCGTCCGCCGACGCTCCCGGGGAAGCCGACGTCGCGTCAGGTAAAGTGCAGCGCCGCCGTCGCGCGTTGTCACGAGATTGATTTAGTTGTGGTGGGCCAAGCGTGTCAAGAGTTTCTTTACGAGAAATGAGAAAGCAGACTTGACTTGAGTCAGACTTAAATCGGCAATTTTGGGACTCTGGACTCGCTTTGATAAAACCTTTTACCTACTCCACTTGACGTTAGCTCGCTATTCATGAGAATCAACGGAGACTTGAATTACATGACTTGAAGAGTTTAAGACTTTTACATCTGGAAATCTGGATCGCAACCTGAAATGTCGTTCATCACATTCTTTTATTTTTGAAATGAGCGTTTTTTCCGGTAGCGCGTGAAAACCTAGCATGCGGCATGCAGAGGCCACCTCTTGTATGGAGTGCTAATGATCGATAGCATTTTGATTTAAGGAATGAGTGATTCATAAAATTGGAAAGAATATAGTATCACACAAAGTTGACAACTCTGACATTTATTCGTTATAAATGATGAATCCCACATTGGTAATGTACGCCAGCTTCACAGAAGAATTAGCAAGAATCGTGGAAGTTGACACGGATGATTCGCTTTCGCGGGCCACACGAAATCATGCGGCCCGGTGCCTTGAGTTTGACACCGGCGCAGTAGGCGGAGTGAACAACTTTGAAGTTCCGTCTTTGCCTCGTTGAAATTCATTGCCGCTTCTTTGTTTTCACCACACGCATCGCAGATTTACTTTGTGTACACCGCGAGGACGAAAGAGGTGAGGGCGCGCGGCGGGAAGAATGTTCAAAAACGGCGACAACAACTGTCCCGCAGTGTGTGCGTCGAGTTCCAAGAATTCCGTACACCGTTTTTCGTAGATAAGGAAGCTTAATTCCGGGACGTTTTGTTTTCCCCCGATAGCTCGGTGTCGTCGGAAGCCCCGAAGCATTACGACGCCATCGGGGATGCGTTCACGAATCCACGGCGGCGGGACGTCCAAATTCTTTGCTTTACTTGTGACAAGGTGACGTTTGATCGCGGAGATCCGCGAAGTGAATCGATGGGAGCGGCGTCGGGAATCCTGTTTTCCGGAGCTTGATCTCCACTCCGACTCCGACTGCGGCGTCGCCTCCGTGTGGCTCCACCCGCCGTGATCGTGCACCTGTCAAGAATGTTGCCATTCAGGTCCTTGTTCAGAAACAGAAAGTTGCGCAGGACCTGCTCAAATGCTGAACAGTTCGACGTCTGCATTTGAAAAGTTCAAAAGAGGACAAATTAGGTTCACCCGGAAAGGTTATCGTACGTTTCGGCGGTTGGAGAGCGAGCAGCCCTCCCGAAAGCAAAAATAGGCTGATGACTGACGCTCATTCTAATTATATCAAGGGAATATTTTGCAATTATTTATTTCGAACCATCCCGAAGTCAAATCCAATTGTTGTCGTTTCCCACCGCAGGCGAGGACACGCCCATCGTGATTCAGCCGCACGCCAGCAACGGCTCTGCCTCCCCCTCCTCCTCCTCCGCCGCCGCAGCCGCCGTGCACCTGACAGTCGACGAGTGAATCCCTGCCCCCCCCCCCCCACCCCCCACCCCCCATTTCAGAAATTTGTTGGATCAGTTTTTTTTCACGAGGGTATTACCCGGCATCTCTGAGGGTTTGTTTACATCAGCAGTTATTTGGGCTTGTTTTTTTAGGTGCCTCAGGGTTTGCTTTCGGATCCCCTCTTTTTTTCTTTTTTTTTTTATTCTTTTTGTGTATAAAGTATTGAGCAAAAAGTCTCAGGCCGCCATTAGATTTTTTTTTTTTCTTTTAACCGGTGTCATAATGAGCATATCCAGAGGTGGGCCAAAAGTAAGTCTACACTTTTATCGTATTATGTTTTGTGTTGTTATAATTTAGTGTCAACTTACTTTTGCTGTTTTTTTTTTTTTGTGTTCTCTGCATCCTTCCTGACCTTCTTTACTTCCCAATCCTCAAAGTTACTTTTCTCTTTCCTCATCGCCACTTCCATCCTTCCTTTGCTTAAAACATTTCTGCCTTCCTTCCTGCCCCCTTCCTTCCTTCCTTCCTTCCTTATTTCCTTCCTACTTCTGGTCCACCTTGTTTTACCAGAAAGCCAATAAGTTGAGTGCAGACCTAGTGTCAACTATTGATAAAACTCAAAATAATTCATAGAACTTTTTATATTTGTCAGTCGAATTATTATTATTATTTTTTTTTTTAAATCTAGCAGGCTATTTTCTAGTTCTCGGAGGATGAACCATAGACAAGACGTGTCGTGATGGTATGGGGGTGTTGGATACTTCCTGGGGTACCATTTAGAGTCACGTGGTTCCAAGAAAAACGACACAGTACAATTTGATTGAAATATAATTCTGCACCATTCCTCCACTAAGTTTTGCGTGTCACTGGTTTTGTATTAATTTTTTTTTTTTTTTGTAAACCTGCTGTGACCTTTTCTGAGTAACTTTTCTACAAGTCATATTGACTCCTGTATTAAAAAAAAAAAAAAAGCTATCAGTGACCTAAAACATTTGCACAGTTTGCAAAGCAAAGCCAAATTTATTTATGCAGCGCATTTCATACACAATGTGCTTGACATGATGAAAAGGACATGAATCCATTTTTTTTTTTTTTTTTTTGCAATTTTTGATGACACGCTGGGTTTATTTTGGGAGAGGATCATCGAAGCCTCGTTTTGAAAGCTCAAACTTGTGTTCATCGTGCCGACGTGCCAAAATAAGGCGGCTTACTGACGCTAACAATGACGTGTCACAATTGTCCATAATTAAACATTAATTTTGCTGGATGCCATTTATACATCATAAAAAAAGAGGAAGGGGGGCTTTCGGGTAAAGCTAAAAGGCACTTTCAGCTTTCCAGGCGGGCTCGATTTCACCTTCTGTAAAGTTTTGAATGCAGCATTTCGGCACTTTTTCCACGATCGAGGAGCTGATTGGCAAAATTCGCATCAGGTGTTTGAGCCCACGAATCATCGGGGGCGTTCCCAAAAGCGTCCACTTCCTTTGCTCTCTGTGACGTTTGCGGACTTGCTGTAGCTCCGTTGCAACCCGCTGAAAACGCACGCCATCATATTTTTGTTTCAATTTGTTGTTTTGATTTTTTTTTTTTTTTTTTTTTGCCGTTCAGCCCTTTGCCGTGGAAAAAGTGCAGAAGAGCCGTCGAAGGTCACGTTAAGGTCAAAGGTTGGAGTGCATTTTCGCTTCACCCTAAAATGATTCTCCAAAGCTGAATATCGCAAAGTTTTTAGTGAGCAGCGGATACAGAATGCTGTGTGTGTGTGTGTTGTGTGTGTGTGTGTGTGTGTGTGTATATATATATATATATAATATACACGTGTGTGTGTAAATAACCACTTTTGCTGCTTTCGGCTCATTTTTGAGTGCCAAAATTGCTTCATTGTGAGTTAATTTTTTTTTTAAATTTCGCTTTTATCCAACATGCATAAGCCCACAATTGTGATTTATTATTATTTTTTTTTAATTCTTTTTTTTTTTTCAAATGTTCTTACTTGATGTTCATTAATTGTCAGCGTGCCAAGCGGACCGACATGAGAAATGTATTTCAATCACTTTTGTCTAAAATAACTTGAATGTGTTTACTTTTGTTTTTTTTTTTTCTCCACATTCCCACGTGTATCCGCTCGCCCGATGCTGTAAGATAATAAAAATAAAGTGTTTTCCTTTCTGACCTAATAAAATCAGGTGTCAGTGCTCCATTGGAGCGGCGTCCGCGGCTAGCGTTCTCTCCACCTCCCGACAGATAACGCGAGAGGGGAACAGGTTGCACTTTTCCCACTTCCATGGCTGCCGAGTCGGAGAAGCAACTCTTGCTGGAGTCTCTTTCCTGGTCAGTACGTTCCCCCTTTTTTTTTTTTTTGTTCCTCTTTTGCTCAACTTTTTTTTCCACGTTTTCACCAATTTTTCTCGTGGCAGTTCGGAGTCGGACGGCGACGAGGACGCGGGCTGGAACTGCGGCGATGACGGCGAGCTGGCCGACTCGAGGGGGAGCGGCGAGAGACGCCGGGCCGGAAAGAGGCTCCTGGTGGCCTTGGTCATCAGCTTCGTCTTCATGGTGGCGGAGGTACTCGGTGAGACGACCGTTGCGCTTTCAACTTTTAGGATGTTTGCTGTATGTACGTCGAACGACGTCACAGCCATAACATTTGACAGTTTTACGACACTTTGTCCTTTCGTATTGTCCATATAAGCAACGTCGTAAAAGAAGCTACTGGGAAAACAAATCATGTTTCTTTTTTTGACACGAGGTAAAGACAAGAAATAAACAAGAAAAATCAAACACTGATATGCCTTACACCAGGGGTGCCCAGACTTTTTTTTTTAACCCCAAGATCTACTTTTGAAGCAGCTCGCTTCTCGCGAGCAGCTGACGGGGGGGACGATGCTCCTAAACCGTTTTAAGTTTAATGTTATGTTTCCTTCCTATATTTAAAATACAGAATTAGCTTACCGTGCACTGTATTGTCTGTGCTTTCATCCTGGATCAGGCTGTGCCAAGGCGGAATTTTAACATTACACACCATCTCATCCTGCACTTTTTACTTTGGCTTCAGAGCAGACCTTTTTTACTCAAAAAAGAGAAAATCTCATCCAGTTTAAGCACTTTTTCTACTATTATTCACATAGTTCGACAGGCATTGCATCTTAAAACAACAGCATTTCTTTTTTTAACTTTCTCCTTTAATAAGGAAAGTAAACATAAGCAGCACATCTATCTCGTCTTTGCTGTACGTTGCCCAGACTTTGTTGCTAACTCAAGCAGCGATGGTGGACGCTGTGATTATAAAACACATTGATGGGCAAAGGAAGTACTGTAACATTTGTAATTACGAGTGTACGTCTGTCTTTTGGGGGGGGGGGTGGGGGTGAAAAGTAAACTAGGAAAAAGTGTGCGGCGGAGCAGCGGTCGCTGTTCGAGAACGTTCTGTGTGGTGCCTAAAAGAAACCAGTGGCTTCTTCTAATCATTTTTTTACAGTACGTTTATGAATTGTGCCATTGGATGTAACAACCAGTCATCCCTCACTCATTGAATCACATCGCAAAATGCCACAAACTGAATAGCTCTGTTATACTTCCAATTTGCATTGGATTATTATTATTTTTTTATCGGCACGCAACGCAGAACATCTGCTTAGAGACTGCATCAGGGGTGCACAATTTAGAGGGAACATTAGCTGACGTCTTTTTTTTTTTTTTTTTTTTCGATCGACGCATTGAGCAGCAGCTTTGCCTCACACAGATGTCAAAATGTTCTTGCTGACAGAAATGCATTTTACATATTTATGCTAATTCAAGCCATTGTTTTTGGGTTGCCCCCCCCCCCGTCCTGTATTATTGTTTGCATGTCTTTTTCTTTAGATTTGAAAAGGGGTAATATGTATCTGTGCCCCCCCCCCCCCCGGCAAACAGGAGGCTACGCCGCACACAGTCTGGCCATCATGACGGACGCGGCACATCTGCTGAGCGACGTTGGCAGCATCTCGCTGAGCGTCTTCTCCCTTTGGATCTCGGGACGCGCGCCCACTCTCAGCCTGACCTTTGGTTGGCATCGAGCAGGTCGGTGGCCACGGCGGCCTCTTTGTGTGTTTGGAAAATATTTTTTCTGATCCAGATATTTGCAAATGCCCCCCCCAAAAAAAATAAAAATTCCTGATCCTGATCTTTCGTGCCCAACAGAGATTGTGGGCACGCTGATGTCTCTGTCGTCCATCTGGGCGGTGACGGCCGCGTTGGTGTGGTCGGCCGCCCGGAGGCTCGCCGACAGCGACTACGACGTCGACGCCGACGTCATGCTGCTGACGTCGGCCTGCGGCGCGGTGGTCAACATCCTGTGAGTCCGCCGCTGCGCTCGTCACGCCCGCGCTCTCCACCTCGTCTTTCCTCACAACCCCTCCCTCGTCTTTAGGATGGTGCTCATCCTCCATCAGTCCGGCGTCTCTCACGCCCACAACCTTCAGGGAAAGGACGAAGAGCGGCGGCGGGGTCACGGCCATCGCCACGGTAACACCAGCGTGAAGGCGGCTTGCGTCCACGCGGTGGGAGACCTGGTCCAGAGCGTCGGCGTCCTGGTGGCGGCCGTCGTCATCCGCTTCTGTGTCAGTGGCAGTTTATATAATTTTGATTTTTGGGAAAAGAAAAGATATATTCTGGACAAATAGCCGTTATTTGTAAGAATTTGTACATCTTTGGGACAACGGTGTCTGTAAAATAAAATCTTTAACAAAATATAAAAAATAAAACTGTAACATTAAAAATAAAAAAAGTTAAACTAATTAAATCTAATTAATTTAAAAATACAACTGTAAAATCTTTTTTCACATTTTTGAGTGTTATATATTGGAAGCTTTTATTTACTATTTTTTTTTTCATAATTTTTTCAGGAAGTCATCCTCAGGAATAAAAAAACAGCATTTATTTTTGGCAAAAGTCAAAAAACCCCAAACTCCTTTTTAAGAAAAAAAAAAAAAAAAAATCATTTTGTTGTTGATTTTTATCTTTGCCGGCAGCCTGAGTGGAAGGCAGCCGACCCGATCTGCACGCTGCTCTTCTCGGTGGTGGTCATGTGGACCACATTCCCCACCGCCAGGGACGTCTTCAGAGTTCTGATGGAGGGTAAGCGCAACACCCCGACGAATGAAATTGTCACTTTTACGGTAAAACCACACGTTCACCTTTTTTGTTGGGGGGGGGGGGGGGTGGGGGGTCGTGCAGGCGCACCTCCTGGCATCAGCGTCGCCTCCGTGCGGGACGCCCTGCTGTCCGTGCGAGGCGTGTCGTCGCTCCACCGCCTTCACGTGTGGACCCTGGACATGACCTGCGCTTCGCTTTGTGTGCACATCACCGCTGGTAACGAAAATAGAAAAAGTTTTTTTTTTTTTTTTTTTTTTTTTAACTGTCAAGCATCTTTTTTGATGAATTTATTTTTAAAACCAATGAATTGATGTTGCATGTTTTTGGGATGTGGGAGGAAACCCTCGTAGGCACGGGGAGAACATGCAAACTCCGCACAGGCGGGGCCGGGATCGAACCCGGGTCCTCAGAAGTGTGAGGCCAAGGCTTTACCAGCTGCTCCGCCGTAGACGCTCTAAATTGCCCCTAGGTGTGATTGTCGGTGCGGCTGTTTGTCTCTATGTCCCCTCCAATTGGCTGGCAACCAGTTCACCTCCTGCCCCTTGACAGCTGGGATAGGCTCCGGCGCTCCCCGCGACCCTTGTGAGGATAAGTGGTAAAGAAAATGGATGGATGGATAAATTGCCCCTTAGTATGATTGTGTGTGTGACTGATTGTCACACATGAAATCCTCATGAAAAAAATGAATTGGTTTACTCAAGTTATGTCTATTAACCTTTGTTTGTTTGGAAATTTAAAAAGGGGGGGGGGGGCAATACTTTTATTTTTTTCCACAGTGAACCTGAATGTTGATGACGCTCCTTTTCTTATGCAGAGGAAGGTGCAGATCCACACGTCATCCTCAAGAGGGCGACAAAGCTCCTGCGCTCCCATTTTGGCTTCACCGCTGTCACCATCCAAGTGGAACCTTCCGGAACCTCGCAAAACGACGCCTGATGAACTTGAGCAGGTGGACGTTTTTACTATTATTATTATCATCATTGTAAAATTGCTCTGCCCGTTCGGAGAAAGAGGTGGGAAATTAATACTGTACACTCAAAATGATAATTGAATTAATTAAAAAGCAATGTGGCTACGTAGCAATATTTCTCATCATAGTTGGTGCGTATACTTTTTGGGGGGAAAAAAAAAATCACAACTTGTTCATTGAGATGAATATCAGATTTTACAAATGAAACAATGTATTTGAAAAATGTAATTTTTTTTTTTTTTTGATAGGCTTCAGATGAAAATAGTATCCAGAAAGTTCATTGTAATGCTAATATATATATATATATTTTTTTTTTTTTCACGGTGAATGAAAAGGAATCCGTCAATCATTTTTGTACAAATAAACTGACACTTTATTAATTTAAAGCATTCATGCACCTTTGTCATCCCATAATAAGGCAGAAGTATGTGAAATAATCCACATCAAGGCCACGTTTGGCGGCAATCAATCAATCAATTGTGCGTGTGAAAATTGTGGCGGGGGGGAAAATGGCTTCAAGCGGCGGGCCGTCCGTCCCGCCAGTATCGCGCGTAGGCGTCTCGGAACATGTCCCCGCAGGCCACCCGGGCCTTGAGCTTGGAACAGACCAGAAAGGAGCCGCCCATCTTGCGGTGCAGCGAGTACGTCTCCTCGGGCGGCGGCGTGAGCCGTTCGCGGAGCATCACCGGGATGAGGCGGTGGATGCGCTCCGTGGTGCTCTGGGCGCCGAAGTCGAACGGCACCGTCGACGAGAAGGCCTCGCCCAGGATCATCACGGCGTCCACGTGGGCGCTCTCCATCGCCTTGCAGACCAAGAAGAAAACATTTTTCACTCTTTTATTGCCCCCTCCCCCCCCTCCCCTCGACCTACCTTCGATTCAAATCCGGTGAGGAATTTCATGTCTCGGGATCGCCGCAGGACTTCGTCTCGGTTTTGGTTTGCGGCTGCGTTGATAACCTGCAGTCAGCAAAATTAACAATTCAGTTTACCAAAAAAAAAAAAAAAAAAAAAAAGTACCATAATTTCCTGCCTACAAGCCGTGACTTTTTTTCCCCCCCCACACGCTTTCAACCCTGCGGTTTATGCGATGTGGCTAATTTGTGTATTTTTTTTTTAAACGACCACATGGGGGCGCTCGAGCGGAAAAGGTAAGAATGACGCCTGTGGAATATATGTGCCGAGGAAGCGACTTTTACCGGCCCTGTTAGCGCTGTGCTGACGCGTTGCCGCTGTGTTACTGGCGTGTCTCAGTGATATTTATCGGTAAGATTTATTTGTTAGTGCTAGCTTTAGCTTTAAACTCTTTCTATCTTACGTCTTTCTTCGTAAATATCTCGTGTTTCAATGTGGGCGCTTGCGGCTTTTACACACGGCGTATGTACGTACCAAATGGTATTTCCTTTACAAATGTACTTGGTGAGGCTTGTAACCAGGTGCGCTCTGTAGGTCGGGAATTATGCTACATTTTAATTTCCATTTAGCGAGGTAGGTACGTAGGTAAGTGCGGGTATCCTCAAGGCTTACGGCCACGCTACGCTGAGAGCGCCCGATCTCGTCAGATCTCGGAAGCTAAGCGGGTTTGGCCCTGGTTAGTACTTGGATGGCGGACAAATATGCGTTCATTTTAAGATGACACACTGTGGCAACCCCTAACGGGACAAGTCGAAAGGAAAAGATGATTTGGTATCCTCACAAATTTGAGGATTTTTCTCACTATTTTTCTATACTTTCCAAACAAAAGTTTTTAACTTCAAAATTTCAATTTAGTACGTTTTGCATGTTCATATACTTTTTTTGTTTTGTTTTACTGTTAGTCTGGAAAAATGGAATTTTGCGGGGCCTTTTGTGTCAAAAATCTGTTTTTCAGATTTTTTGTTTATAACAAAACCTTTAAGTTTCCAATTTTTTTTTTATGGTAATGAATTTCTGTTCATCATACATTTTTAAAAAGTAAATTTAAAAACGAGAACATTTTTCTTTTAGATTCACATTTCAAAAAAAATCTGAAACAAGAAATATTTGTTTTTGCAGGGGTTTAAAAATGTACAACATTTTTTAGGGTTTTTTTATTCTAACATTTATTTTAATTATTTAGTATTTTATTAAATAAATTTTTATTTATTTATTCTAACATTTAACTTTTTATATTTTTTTATCCCCCCCAATGCAAATGGTTATTTTTAAAATAAAAATATAAACATTTGAGAGAGAATATTTCTCATTTTTTTACATTAAATAAAAAATTATGGGTGATTGTTCTGAGTATTTTTTTTCAATGATGCAAATTCTGAAAACTTGCTGAAAATGAACCCGCTCGCCTCATCGCGGACGCGTCAAGACGTCTCCTCACCTCGATGTAGATGTCAGTGAAGCTTTTGTCAAAATCCCTGGTGGCGCCAAAATCCAACAGCGCCACCTGTTGACACAATTTCGTCATTGTAAATCACACGACCCAAACCGACGGGGGATCGAGTGAGAGCCACGTGGACCTTGTGCTTGTCCGGGTCGTAGAAGAAGTTGGACCAGTTGGGATCGGTCTGCATGAAGCGAAACTCGAAAAGTTCCCTCAGGCACAAGATCAGGATTTGCTCGCAAATCTGCCAGGGCGGCAAAAAAAAAAAAAAAAAAAAAAAAGACCGTTATTGTTATTTCCACGATTTTACAGGTGAGAATTTGTGGGGAAAATAACCCTGAGCAGGTTTGTCTTGGAGGCCACCAGATGGCGACAAAGCACTACTTTTTGCCTAAATGAAGTTCCTCAACTGACTGACACGCTTGTGGCCCCCCCCCCCAAAAAAATAAATGTAAATGGTGACTATGAATTGGGACGCGAGTGTGTCGACCTCGTTCCTGAGTTCCTGGGGGAGGTCGACGGCCCGGTCCAGCGGGAAGCCGGACACCAACGTGGTGGTGAGCACGCGGCGGCCGCTCAGCTCCTCGATGACGTCGGGCACGTAGAAGAACGGGTGGTCCTTAAGCAGCTCTCTGACAGGAAGCAGAAATATAAAAACTAATTCAAGCATCTGCCACCAGGTGACCCTAGCGAGACTTAATCATTTGTGGGGTGGGGGGCGGGGGGGTCGTGTGACGTTTCGCCATTTAAAATTTCACATAAAAGTATTTCCTATGCGAGTCCTCGTTACACGTGTTTGTTTCTGTATTGGGACTAACAATTTATGGTAGTCTATGTAGCAAAAATAATAAATTACACATACTGTGTTGAATTTTTTTGGGGGAGGGAGTAAATATTTTTAATTAGTTTTTTTGAGTGACAAAATATTTAAAACATTATTATTTGTCATTTATTTAAGTATTTGTAACAATATATTTTTGGAAAATGTAAAGGACCCACAAAAAATATTTTTGTTCTTCCAGATTTTTTCCCCATACAGCCTTAAAATATCTAAAGTTGTATTTTAAATAAATAGTGATACCAAATATTTCATTTTTCCCCCTGATAAAAATGTATAATAATAATGGTAATTTGAATAAGTAAATGCCACTGAGCATCCTCAACTTGTTTATCACAGTGCACTTTTTAAGCACACAAAATATAATTTGGTAATCATTTTGTGTTTTTTTTCCCCCTTTAAATAAAAAGTAAAAACGTACAGTTAAGCAGCATTGTGTCGTTCCATAGAAGCGGAACAAATGGAGTTAGATATGAAGCAATAACGTAAATAATATAGAAAGAGATATGATGCAGTGGCATAGAAGCAGAACAAATAGCATCGTTGATATGATGTCAAAAAAAAAAAAAAATATGAATGACTCACTGGAACTTTGTGCAAGATTTGGCCTCTTTGACATAATCGCATTCCAGCGCCAGCTCTCTGCTCATGACCTGAATCAGATGCTCGGGGAACAGACCTGAAAAAACGATACACACAAAAAAATGGTTGGTTTAAAAAATTAAAAAAAATTAAAAAATGGATTGTTCTGGGGTGGAGAAAAACAGGATTTTTACTCTTTTTGGATCAAAAAAAAAAAAAAAAAAAAAAAAAAAGAGTCTGGACAGAAATGTAAACAACTAATATAGATTTTTTTTGTATCCTTATGTAGTTTCTCTCCATCTCATATATATATATATATATATATATATATATATATATATATTATATATATATATATACACACACACACACACACACACACACACAATTATATATACATACAAACACACACAAAATTGTTCCCAAGATCAAAACATTAACTAAAAAAAAATGATCAGAAAAGCAAAAACAAGAAGAAAAAAAAACCTAAAACCAACATAACATTTTTGTTTTTTCAGATTCTTGTTTGTTCATGGAAAAAAAAACAAACAAAGAAAAATGAAAATATTCTTGCAGCCGCGTCGCTTGTCAACCAAGTTTTTACCTTCAGGCAACGCGTTGCTTAAGCTGAGCGCCGCCATGATGTTGTTCACGTCGCTGTCGATACTCTTGGACACGCCAGGATACTGCAGAAAAAAAGAAATTATTTCATTTGAAAAATTGCTAACTTTTGTGTAGATTGTTAAGCACACGAACCACTTGTGTGTGTGTGTTGTGTGTGTGTGTGTGGGGGGGGGGGGGGGGTCACTGACAGCAAATCCATTTTTCCCCCCAATAAAACTAAATATACAACATGAATAGGAAAACAATGTTATTTAAATTTTTTTTACATTTTTTAAAAATTTTGGCGCAAAGTTAAAATATTTGTTCATCAGACAAATAAAAATAAGCCCCGTGCACAAAACATTTTTAAACTATTTTTTTTTAAATACAAAGAAAAAAAATCCTTTGTTTTTAGTTAAAAATGTATTTTAAAAAATCTCTTGTAAGAAATAATAAAATTAAAAAATAAATAAAATGTATAAAAAAAGTTGTTATAATCTATCATTCATTTTTTAAATAAAAATAATACTCCAGATGTTTCTTGTTTATGTGATGCAACTACAACAAATGAAAACGCATTTTGATGTACTTTTTCAGTTTCCTGGTGTTACGTTTGTGCTCTGAATCCAGAACCTTCTCCGAAAACATATTTTATGTATTTCAGCAGAAGCGCGCACGCGTCTCCCACCTGAATTTTCATGGCGACGTCTCTTCCGTCTTTCAGCCTGGCCAGATGCACTTGACCGATGGAGGCGGCGGCAAACGGCTTCTCCTCGAAGTACTCCAGCCGCTGGCGCCAGTCCGGGCCCAGGTCGGCGCCGATCGCCTTCTGCGGACCACGACGACGACGACGAGGCAGTCGGGGTCACGCGCGTCCCCCCGCAAACTACGCGCCCGCCGATTACCGGATCGTCGCTTTACCGTCATCTGTTTGGTGGGCATGAAGTCGGCGCTCTGGCGGACCCGCTCGAAGATTTTGGCCAGCTGAGGGTTGATGAAGGCGTCGTCTGCGGCGGGGGGGGGGGGAGGAGAAGAAAGTTCACGTTTGCGTTGCGACACGGGACCACCGGCGCCTTCCGGGGATTCGAAATGATTCAGCCGCAGAAAGTCTGCCATTTTGATTTCGAGCGGCCATTTTAGGCCTCAAACTAGAAAATTGGTCAAATTGCTACCGAATGAAAACAAAAAAATAATCTGCGTGATTACCTCAGGGGGTTTTCCTTTAGCCGTACAGTTTTTGTTTTTCCCGGATTTGCGACAGGCGACGACGGAACCAACAGAGCGGGCGGGCTCTTTGACTTTGACGACCAACAAAAAAAAAATTAAAAGCGCCGCTGATTGTGCGCGGCCTATTTTAAGCAGATGACATCACGAGATCTTTTTCAGTCCGTCTGACTTGACGCCAGAACCTTTGGCGCCTCATCAGAGTTTAGTCACACATGCGCATTGAACCAAGTTTTGAACCGGTTTACGGTCCCAAAGAATTGGGAGAAATCGGGGCCCGACTCGTGACCCCCACCTTGGATGCTGAGCATCTGTCCCAGTTTCAGCGCAGCCCCCCGAACTTTGCACAGCGTCCGCACGATCCTCTCGGCGTTGGCTTCGGACAGGAAGGCGTTGGAGTCCAGGACCGACTTTTTAATGCCTGAAATTCCAAAAAAAACAAAAATTTTTTTTAATTTATTATTTTTTATCCAACCCCTTAAAATAGTTTGACAGAGCAACATGAAATTTGGTATTACATCATAAATTATATACATAATATATTATAAATTTGGTATCAATAGTCTATCATTTTTGCTTTGAAGCTAAAGGTGCTAATAACTTTTATCACGCCAAGTTTGGTGGCCTCATTACATTTTATAAAAAAAAAACAATGCACGGATTATTAAATCAATCTACATAAACAAAGGAAGTTAAAGGTCCACTGTCATGAAATGCATAATTTTTAGTATGTCATAAAGGCAGCTGGTATGGACCCATCCGTTTTTTTCCCCACCACAAATTATGATTTTGAGGTATATACGTATATATTTTGTAACTTTCGCCATGGAAATCCTCTCGAGGGATTTGTTTTCGAGAAGAAGCAGGAAGTGACATCAGTAGCAGACGCCCACTCAGGTGGTCTCGTCTGTCTCTACCCGGTGGAAGGTAGCTCTTTGTTCCATCGTGCCAGCTCGTTGTTTTGCTGGATATTGTTCGAACGCTCGGGAAGATGGATTCATTCTTCATACTTTTCAAAAAGAGCCGCTTCGTCGTGAAAAATGGATTGCACGGGTGCAAAGGATGAGAGCGCCGTGGGTTCCACACGACAGTCGGGTGCGTACACAGCACTGTTTCCGCCGATCACGGCTTCGGGAGGTGGTTTGGCTGCATGCGGTTTGGCCGTGATCCGCATATCATCTAAATATGGTTCGAAAGGGTTATATCGCCCCTGTCACTTCACTCGATTGTGAGATGTTCTCTTCTTTGAAAAGAGCTTCCGTGTCCCAGAGTCGGGGCCACAACGTGTTTTCAATGGCGAATGTCGCGGTGTGATGTCACGGACAGAAGATGCAGCCAACATGGCGACCATTTACTTTGCGCATGGATGACGCGCTCTATGCTCATATTTATTTGTTCGTATAGACATTGAAGCGAAGAATGTTATATGTATTTTTCATTTCAATATCTATTTTAGAGAGTTTATAGGGATGACACTTGACCTTTAAACTCTTTATCAGCCAATAAAAACGGCTCCTTTCCACTACCTTGTTTGTGTTGAGGGTTGAACGTCTTCTTGGCCACTTCCGCGATGGCGCCGAGGCCAAGCCCAACCGCCAAGCCTGTCAAAAGACCGGAGAACGACATAAACGGCAGCGGCTGGAGGTGCTGGTTGAATTCCCTACGTGAGCACAAGCTCAAAACACTTTGCATCGCAAAGCTTTTCCCATTGCAATGAATGGAAAATTGTTGTAATTTCTGTTTAAAAAAAGCAAAAACATATTTCCTGTGGTATACTCATCGCCAATGTAAAGCAAATAAACGCCTCCCTTGAGCAATCAAGACACATGAACGATAGTTCGAGCGGACGCACCTCCGAAACTCATCAGGCGTCCGATCCGGGTGACCGGCACTTTCCTCTCTCGTGCGTTCTCACTCAGCTGAAACGCAAAAGAAAAAAAAATTATAATAATCTCAACGTGGAGGAAGACGAACAACGTACGAAGTCGTCAAACGAGTAAAAGTGGACGGCGCGTACCGCTTGCTTGTAGGGCTTGGGCTGAGCTTTCTTGGCGCTTCTCGCTTTGTCCAGGTCCTCCGCCGTCAGCTTGCCCTGCGTCAGCGCCCGGCGGGGGCCGCGCGCCGGGCGCCAGCCGGGCCGCTCGGCGCCGGTTCCGCGGGCCTCGCCTCCGTCGTCGGGCCTGCCGGCGAGGGAGGAATAGCCGCGGAAATCCTGCCGTTTGCGCAACGTCTCCTGAAAGATGAAAATTTGGTTCATAAAAAAAAAAAAATTAAAAATTTGACCAAAAAACTAAAATACTTTTCATATCGTCTCTATGTTATTTCACACAACCCGACCTGAAACATAATCAAAGGTAATATACTGAATTTGTTCATAACAGTCTCCAATAGCGACTCGCAGTTCCCAATTCTGTCGTGAGATGAACTCCAGTACAAGCTCGGTTCTCGACCACAATCTGTTCCGGAAAACAATCCGAGAAGTAATTTGTTCGAAAACCAAATCGACATTTCCCATTGCAATCAATAGAAAAAGAAATAATGCGTTCCAAGCCGAAAAATTTGGCTTTTTAAAGCTTTTTTTTTTTTTTTTTTTAAGGTTTTCCTGATCATAAACTGCATAGTAGAAATACATGTATAGTTTAAATACTTTCTATAATAAAATAATTTCAGAAATGTATTTATTTTTTTGCTTAAAATGCATGCTTTAGTAGTAGAGTAGGGTAGGAGCGCATTGCCGTATCTGTAGCGACTCTGTTTCTTTTCCCAAAGAACTTGAACCATGATTGGGGGGGTAAAGTCCTCAGTAGGAAGAAAAAACAGTCAGTAAATGTCGATACCGGGACAGGTTTGAATACAGAGGCTGCGTGATACACAATAACAAAGTGCGTCATGGGTCAGCTGGTCAGGCGGCGTGCGTTATGTTATTTACGGGTTTTTTTTCACGTGCGTTCGAGTATCGATTTTTGTTAGAAAACAGAAGCAAAAAAAAAAAAAAAAAAATTTTCGTTTGAAAACCGATTTGTTCGAGAATTGAGTATTCACTGTACACTGCTGCATGCTTTGAATAAGTAAAACGAGCGCCATCTGGTGGACAAATCCCAAATTCATGTGCAGCAGTCCCAGTTCGAATGTGAACAAAAGTGTCGTTTTATTTCTGTGTAGCTTTGTTATTTACGGCTACGTTAGACAAAAGATACATATGTTTATTATTTTTTTTTTAATCAGTCTCATCTGAGCAAAATTCAACGAAGCTTAGTCAGTCTTTTCCCGACTCAGCCTTGTTGCACAAAGTGATGGCGCCCGCTCAGATGAGAAGTGGAAAACATCTTGAAGACAACCAGAAGAGTCCAGTTGGGTTCAAGCAATGTGCCGACATTCATATTCGCAGGCCCCATTTTCAACCGCCCCCCCCCCAAAACAAAATGGCTATCAAAAAATCTGAATACATGAAAACCTCTGAAAAGTCACAAAACTTTCCCTAGGATCTGTTTACAAATATAAATTGAGACATTATATCAATTTCGTTTATCATCATTTGCAGCAGCTGGCCACAGTTGTCTATTGTTGTTGTGGAGGAAGCGGCAGGACTCACCCTCGCCGACCCGGCATGGAAGCTCCCTCCGCCGGCCACGCTTCCCGCCGTGACCCGGCCCACCGCCTGCTTGATCCACGCCAGCCCAGTGCGCACCACCGCGTCTCCTGTCATGGTGCCCGCCCGCCGCTCGCACCTGGAACGCGCAGCCAAACCTCGTCAACGACTTTTAATCTCTTTAAAAGACAAACAATGAATGAATGAGGCCAATTTAAAAAAAAAAAAAAATGGTCGTAAAACTCACCGCAGATGTTTGGAACACGCGCCCGGGAGCGCTTCACCTTCATCTGACTCGACGTCGTCGCCCCCTCCGCCTCAAGGACGACACTTTTCTAGCCGAGAAAGCCGCCGGAACCCCCCCGGGGGTGGACGGTCAAGCGGCGGGCGGGGTGGGCCGCTCGCGACTGAGGTAAAGTTCACCTAAAACGAGGCGGAGGCCGCGCGGGAGCGTTTTTTTTTTGTCACTCGACGCCTCAAGGAAGACAAACGGCTGCTCGCCGTGGGCTGCGCGACTGGTGACGTGTCCGAGGAAGAGGCGGTCCCTAAAGTGGACACGCGTGATGTGTTCAAGACGTGCGGAAAAGGGGCATCCGCATTTCCACAGCACAAACTTAGCAAGAAACGGCCCGGGGGGCTTCTTTTGTGTGTGAAATTGGGAAATAAACGCCAATATTCGATAAAAAAAAAAAAACATTCGCTATTTACTTTTAGGGAATTCTGTGGTGATTAAAGCAGAGATAAACATCCAACACTGACTTCACCAATTAAAAACAACAAAACAGTGACGTAATTGGTGGAACACTATACAGTAATATGATTGAAAATGTTTGTTTTGCATTTTGAAATGAGTGCTTTTCAAGTTAGGTTTCCCAACAAAACGCTCATAAAATGAATAAAAAAAAAATACATCCAACTCAAATCAACTTTTCCTATTGAAATAAATGGAAATGGCATTAATCTGTTCCAGCGTCAAAACTCTATTGAACAAACATCAATCCATCCATGCATTTTCTTTGCCACCTATCCTCACGAGGGTCGCGGGGAGTGCTGGAGCCTATCCCAGTTGTCAACGGGCAGGAGACGGGGTTACACTCTGAATTGGTCGCCAGCCAATCGCAGGGCACATCGAGACAAACAGCCACACCCACTATCACATCTCGGGCCAATTTAGAGTCTCCAATTAATGTTGGCTACTTTTGGGATGTGGGAGGAAACCGGAGTGCCCACCCGGACGAAAACCCACGCAGCCACGGGGAGAACATGCAATCTCCACACTGAAGGCCGGGCTCGAACCTGGAACCTTGGAACTGTGAGGCCAACACCGTGCCACCTAAAAAATATATGCATAGAAAATTATATTAGGTTGACAAACGTACTTTTTACCTGTACTATCTTTTTTGTACTGCAGTTAAAGTTGAAGTCTTTCTCAAAACCTTCATAACAAGACATAAGATCATAATTAAATTAATTATATTATATATATTAATTATATTTAAAGTAAATTTTATGTTCAAAAAAAAGAAAACTACCTCATTTTGTTTTAAAAGTGTTTTTTTTTTTTGAGTAAGCTCAAAGTTAAAGTCAATATTTTTGCATATAAGGTAAATTGGATATAGTTAGTTCCAAAATTTTCACTGTAAAATGTAACATTTCCTCTTGGTACAAATATAAAAAAAAAATAAAAATTGATGAACTAAAGTGATCTCCAAAATGTCTTTTAGTATTGTGTATATATATCATAACAAGGAACGATTGAGTCGGAGGTTACAACACTACTACATAGCTAAAGACTTTAAAAATGAATGTTGGAAATGAATTTGAAATTATGGCATCTGGTACAAAAATAAATCATTCAACAAATGACACAAAGTTTGCCCTCCAGTGGCCGTTTAATGGACTGCGCGACTCCAAACGCCGCCGGTCACAATTTGACGGCCGACTTCAACTTGGGGAAGAGTCGGAGTGCGTTGCGCGAGGTCACCCGCATCACCTCCTCCACCGACACCCCTTTCGCCACGCTGATGTACTCGGCCGACACCGCCGCGTTCTTGGGCTCGTTCCTCACCTGCGTGACCCAAAAAAATGCAGCGAAAAACTGTCAGCAAATATGCGAGAGATGATTTTATATAAACTAACATAACTATTATGATGGGCACACGACAAGGAGCGCCACAATGAAGTGAATTGCAGCATTAAATCGCGATGTTCAAACGATTGAACACTTTTTCATTCTATATAATTATTACCATTGTTTTGATAAAAGTATATAAGTATACACTGCTTTTATGCTGATTAATTGATTTTTTGGGGGCGGGGTGGAACAGATTAATGCCATTTCCATTCAATTCAATGGGGAAAGCTGATTTGAGTTGTCAAAATCATCCAAAAATTCACATTTTTGGGATGTTTCCTGACATTAGCATTACAAATGTCTCAAAATTAAAATAAAATTAAAAAAAAAAAAAAAGGACATGAGGCGGACACAAATGGCCAGCACAAAGTACAGAAGGGTCACCGATGGTGTAGTGGTACAAACGCCTCGCCTGCCTTTGGTGCAGGCAGCGTGGGATCGATTCCCGCTCAGCGATGGTGTCGATATTTGCCCTGCGACTGACTGGCGACCAGTTCAGGGTGTAGTCCACCATTCGCACGAAGCTAGCTGGGATAGGCTCCAGCTTTCCGCAACTCTTTGTGAGGATAAGCGACTTGGACAATGACATGACATGAAATTGGAGGTTGCATGTTCTCCCCATGCTTGCGTGCTCCCACATCCCAAAAACATGCATTAATTGGACACGTCAAATTGCCCCTAGGTGTGATTGTGAGTGTGGCTGTTTGTTTTGGAACGGATTAATGCCATTTCCATTCATTTCAATGGGGAAAGTTGATTTGAGTTGTCAAAATCATTCAAAAATTCACGTTTTTGGGATATTTCCTGACATTTGCGTTAAAAATGGCACAAAATTGAAATAAAATTTTAAAAAAAGGACACGAGGCGGAAACAAATGACCAGCACATAGTCAAGTGCTGAAAACTGGACCTGCTTCTGTGGGCCGAGCGCAGGCGAGTCGGTTTCCAAGCAGATGTTCTCCAGGGGCAACAGTTTCACCAGTTTCTGCTTCTTGGCGGACACAAGGACAGAGCAGATTAGTCCTAAGGAGCAGCACTACTTAATGGAGCATCAAAATTTAAAAATTAAAAACAAAACAAAAACAACCATAAGAATCAATGAAAGTGAACGTGGACAACAGCAAGAACAAGCGTCGACGTGTGGCAATCGGATCACGGCGCGTTGCTCATTTTGCTCACGTCATAATCTGAGCCTTGATTAGATTATCAAAAAGCACACACACACACCGTCAACAGTGCACAGATTACAGCTGAGGCGGAAAAAATGTCGACAGGAAGTTTCCGTGAGTGAGCCCGACGGCCTGAAAGTGACACGAAACCTGCCTGAAATCATCAATCGGCTTCCTTTATCTGACGGGAGATTGACTTTGTCAACGCGGACCCGTCAGCGTTCGGCGCCGGCACACCCCCCCCCGCCGGTCACTTCATTAGGGACCCGAGATGAGGCGGGCGTAGCTAACGACGCGTCCGTCGGGCGTACGGGCACGCACCTGCTCGCTGCGCACGACGGACGGCGGGATGGAGAAGAAGTAGCCCGCCTTGACGCCCTCCATGGCCACGGACGGCCTCCCGTCAAAGGCGTGCAGGAGGACCTTTTCCACACCTGGGGGGAGCGAAAAAAAAAAAAAAAAACCACAGCACGTTTTCATTGCTATTACTACAGAGAAGCTGCATCTGTACTTATTTCATTCACACCGTTTGCCATATTTCATATAAATATGCACCAATAGGCGGCACAGTGGATCAGCTGGCAAAGTGTTGGCCTCACAGTTCTGAGGACCCCGGGTTTGATCCCAGTCCTTCCTATGTGGAGTTTGCATGTTCTCCCCGTGCCTGTGTGGGTTTTTTCCGGGGACTCCGGTTTTCCTCCCACATCCCAAAAACATGTAATATTAATTTGGACACTCTAAATTGCCCATAGGTGTGATTGCGAGTGCGGCTGTTTGTCTCGATGTGCCCTGCGATTGGCTGGCGACCTCTTCAGGGTGTGCCCGCCTCCTGCCCGTTGACTGCTGGGATAGGCTCCAGCACTCCCCGCGACCTTTGTGAGGATAAGCAGCAAAGAAAATAGATGGATGGATAGCTGGACACTCTAAATTGCCCACAGGTGTGATTGTGAGTGGAGCTGTTGTCTGTCTCCGTGTGCCCTGCGATTGGCTGGCAACCACTTCAGGGTGTCCCCCATCTCCTGCCCGTTGACAGCTGGGGTAGAATCCAGCATTCCCCGCGACCCTCGTGAGGATAAGCAGTGAAGAAAATGGATGGATAATTGGATACTCTAAATTGCCTATAGGTGTGATAGTGAGCGCGGCTGTTGTTTATCTCAATGTGCCCTGCGATTGGCTGGCAGCAGTTCAGGGTGTAACCCGCCTCCTGCTCGTTGAATGCTGGGGTAAGCTCCAGCACTTTCCACGACACTCGTGAGGATAAGCGGCAAAGAAAATAGATGGATAGAAGGATATGCACCAACATGCTTTTTTAATTTCACAAAACTCGTCAGGTCGTCCAAGATGTGAGGGTGATGCATTACATTTATTAGTTAGTAATTACAATCAATATTTTAAATTTACTTAATACATTTTCCTTTTCATTTGCCGCTCAATTGCGTGTGAAGTGAAGTTGGAACATGACGTAAAAAAAACGAAATTATGTCCGTGACAAAAGTGACGCAGAGATGTCACCTTGGTCTTTCAGGAGCTGGATGGTGGGCCGACCCGCCGAACGTGAGTGAACATTTCTAATAAAAGAAAAAAAACAATATTAGTTTTTAATGCGCTTGAACGTGTCTTTCGGGACTCGGACTCACAGAGGGAGGTCCAGCTCTTTGGCCAGACGCGCCTGGCGGATCAGAACCTGCCTCTGGGCCTCTTTGTCCGACTCGCAGCTCACGTACCTGGGTGTGAAATCCAAACCCACCTGCGACGACACACGGGAACGCGAAACACGTCACAAATAGAGCCAACCCCTCGCGGGATTATAAATATTCATAAATCACAACACGTTCTGTAAAAGATCGAAATTATTCACTGAAAAAACGCGCCTGCCCGTGCCTACGTCGGAATTTTTGTACCGTTTCTGTAACAAAAACTTCCTGCTCTTTCTGCCACGTTACCGCTTCCATTTACTTCCGTGACACCGATCGCTACTTTCCCATTCGCCAGAGCTTTAGCGCCATCGTGTGACATTTTAGGAGAAATACGTGAGTTGTTCAGCGAATAGCTGATGAGAAGTCGCGTGGAAAAACGCGTACATATTCGTTTGTGAATAGCCAACTGTAAATAGGTGAGGGTTCGCTATATATGTATTTTAAAAATGGAAATATCCATATAGCATTTAAACAAAATTAAATAGCGACTAAAAAAAAATAGTAAATGTTTTTTTATGGGCTCCAAGCAGCATCCTGTGCATTTTTCTAAATAAAATCATCTGCCATTATTTTGAAAGGTAACATTATAACAAGTTTTAAGTAATATGAAAGTATTTCAGGATTGTAGCTGAGGATAAATTTGAGGTTTACATGATCAACATTGGCAGCACGGTGGTGCAACTGGTAAAGCCTTGGCCTCACAGTTCTGAGGACCCGGGTTCGATCCCAGCTCCCCCTGTGTGGAGTTTGCATGTTCATCCCGTGCCTGCGTGGGTTTCCTCCCACAGCCCAAAAAAACACACAACATTAGTTGGACACTCTAAATTGCCCATAGGTGTGATTGTGAGTGAGATTGCTGTTTGTCTCCAGCTGCTCTGTGATTGGCTGGCGACCAGTTCAGGGTGTACCCTGCCTCCTACATGTTGACAGCTCGGATAGGCTCCAGCACTCCCTGCGACCCTCGTGAGGATAAGTGGCAAAGATAACGGCTGGACGGATAGCAATTCTGTACATTTTTAAGGAGGGCCTGTCCACAATTTACACATTTTTGTGGAGCGCTTTGTCCCTCACCCGTAGACACGGTCAGGGCTCACTGTATTCATATTTACTACCTCTCCGATGGCCACGAGCTGGTCTTTATATTTGTCGATGAGGGGAAGCGCGGCATCCAGATCCTGCGTGCAAGACAAGAGGTGGAAATTGTTGTTCGGAGGTCGACGCAACAGCGACAACTCGAATTACGCTAGCGTTGATCTCGGCTCGGCAACCTGGAGAGAAGCACTTCGGTGTTGGTCTGGGGACACTTCCTGGACGGGGTGGACTCCCAGGCAGGGGAACACGAACCCTGCAAATCTAAATATGAAGAAATTAGTAGACTATAAAAGGGAAATGGACAGATTATTTTTTTTTTAAAGTTACCTCTGCGACAACGCAATGATCTTGTCAAATTCCCCGGCATGCTCAGCCACGGCTAACAAGGCTAACAGTCCGGCCTGAGAATTCAAAACAACACAATGAATCATGCAACCATGGACACAATAACGAGCCAAGAGACGTGAAGAAGCGGTTAACTTACCCGTTTGGAGTCTTCAATAACTACATCTATGTCCTAAAAACACACAAACGTGACATTTTAAAATGGATAAATGACTAAAAGGCTCAATAAATGTGATTTATACCTTGTCAAAATCTCCCGCGGAGATATGACAGTGGCAGTCGATGAAGCCGCGCATGGTGCGACCAAAACATCCGGGTAGGTCGGGACACTGGGCATGCGTCGTACATCTCGAACACCGTGCGTGTATAAAGAGTCTCCCACGAAGGCGGTGCCGTTAGTGTCTGCGAAGAAAAAAGTATCCACAAGCGTGCTTGCCTTAAATCAAACTCACCCAAGCACAAAACGTCATCATCCAACGCCGCGTTCACTTTGTGTTCACGGCTAAACGTTTTATGGCTCAAATTTAACTTCTAATCCTTTTGACATTAGATTGATAGTTGGAAAAATAACTAAATTAAATGAACGGATAAGAAAAAGTTTCAATAAATGTTGTATAAACTGCTCAGCTCTCCAATGGAAGTTTGACTTGTTAGTTGATACCGGAAGCTAATTCAAACATAATCGCCAGCCTACGTCATCATATAAGGCCGATTTTACTTCCTTGTTTACAAATAGTAAAGAAAGAAATACAGGAAGTGGGGCGCTTTGATGCATCTCCTCCACTTTGCTACTTTTAATGAAGCCATCAAGTGATTTGGACAGAAAATGGCAATACTTGACCGCCATGGTTTTCCTCGTTTGCCTGCTGTCCACCCGCCTCACCGAAGCGAAATACGAACCCAACTGGGAGTCCATCGACTCCAGGCCACTGCCTGACTGGTACGACCAGGCCAAGTTCGGCATCTTCATCCACTGGGGCGTCTTCTCCGTGCCCAGCTTCGGCAGCGAGTGGTTCTGGTGAGGCACAGTGAACTCGAAATTCAAGTCAAATGAATTAAAACAACAGTGCAGTACCGTAGTCATCTTTTTGACGATGGAAGGGTGACAAGACGCGGAGAAATACTGACACCTAGCGGCGGTTGTCTTGTCCTGCAGGTGGTACTGGAGGGGGCAAAAGCTGCAGCCGTACGTGGACTTCATGCGGAGGAATTACCCGCCGGACTTCAAGTATCAAGACTTCGCCCCTCGCTTCACCGCAGAGTTCTTTGACGCCAAAGAATGGACGGACATCTTCGCCGCGTCGGGCGCCAAGTACATCGTGCTGACCACCAAACACCACGAAGGTGCCGCGTCGTCGTCTCGTCCGTCGAAAAGCCCAACGCTGATAAACGCACGATGTGGGTCGAGCCTGGCTAGAATCCACACAGTCGGTTGAATGATTAGAATCCGTCAAAACTCATAACGAACACAGATCAAGTCGGGCTCATGAGCGCATAGTCAGTTGATTCTAAAATCCCGACTTAATGTAAATACTACAAATTTTGGATAACCGACGCGGTCTACGTGGCAATTTTAAGCCGTCAGTCATCCGCCAGGATTCACGCTGTGGGGCTCGGAGACCTCCTGGAACTGGAACGCGGTGGACGTGGGCCCCAAGCGGGACCTGGTGGCGGAGGTGGCGAGCGCCCTCCGCGCCCGCGGCGACCTGCGCCTGGGCCTGTACCACTCGCTCTTCGAGTGGTTCCACCCGCTGTTCTTGGAGGACGCCGCCAACCGCTTCGCCACTGACCGCTTCGCCGTCGGCAAGAGTTTGCCGGAACTTTACGAGCTGGTGCGGACGTACAAGCCCGACGTGCTGTGGTCGGACGGCGACGGGAACGCGCCGGACAAGTACTGGAACAGCACCGGATTCCTGGCCTGGCTCTACAATGACAGGTAAATATTTAATTCCCAAAACAAAAGGGACATTGGACATTAATATCATGTACGGTTATTAACATTATTATTTTTGGCCCACCCACTACACAACACAACATTTTTTGACTGGACTGGACGACATATTTGCTCCACTTAAGCGTGTTCGTTCTTGTAGTAACAGCAATCGGCCAGCAGGGGGCGATGCGTCGCAGCCGCCGGCCGGCGCTTCCCAGCTCTTTCGTAGAAGAAGAAGAAACTCGTTTTTGTAGCTACGTTTTCCCTCCGAGGGCCGTCATGGTGAAACCACAGAAAACCCGAATCACGTCATATTTACACGTGAAATTTATGAACTCGTTTTGGAATCAGAAATCAAGCATAATGTGCTTTTCAACAACTGCAATAAATGCTGATATCGTCTCAACATTATCATTTATGATATATGACAATTTCAAACGTCGGGACGTATTTTCCACAAGAATCACGGATTTTGACACCGATGATTTGCCTTCGCGGGCCACGTGAAATCGCGTGGCGGGCCAGATCTGGCCCCCCGGGCCTCGAGTTTGACACCTGCGTGTTAGCGGATGCTTATTTTTTGTGCTGTGAGCTCAACGTGTATTCTGTGCTGTTTACATTAATGAAAAATAAATACAACTTTAATATGCTGCACAAAGAACTGGACGACTCCATTTTTTTAAAAAGTGTAATAAATACAGTATTAACTCAATACTCGAATGGGGGGAAAAAAAAAAATCCCACCATGCAAATATTGACGTTGTTCAGAACATTTGGGGAAAATTATTATTATTTTTTTTACTCACAGTCCAGTCCGGGACACCGTGGTGACGAACGACCGGTGGGGCTCGGGCTCCATGTGCCGACACGGCGGCTACTACACGTGCGCCGACCGTTACCAGCCAGGTCACCTTTTGCCGCACAAGTGGGAAAACTGCATGACCATCGACAGGAAGTCGTGGGGCTACAGGCGCGACGCCCCCCTCGCCGACTACCTCACCATCGAGGAGCTCGTGGCGGTGAATATCCCTCCGTCCGTCCGTTTTCAAGCAGGTCCAGTTTTATCACTTGACTATTTGTCCTTTTTTTTAAAAAATGTTATTTAAACTTTGCGCCATTTTTAATGCAAATGTCAGGAAACATCCCAAAAATGTGAATTTTTGGATGATTTTGACAACTCAAATCAACTTTCCCCATCGAAATGAATGGAAATGCCCTTTATCTGTTCTACCACCGCCCCAAAAAATGTATTTAATAAGCATCCATCCATTTTCTCAGCCGCTTAGCCTCACAAGGGTCGCAGGGAGTGCTGTAGTTTATCCCAGTTGTCAACGGGCATGAGGCGGGGTACACCCTGAACCGGTTGCCAGCCAATCGCGGCGCACATTGAGACAAACAGCCGGACTCACAATCACACCTAGGGGCAATTTAGAGTGTCCAATTAATGTTGCGTGTTTTTGGGGTGTGGGAGGGAACCAGAGTGCCCGGAGGGGAGAACATGCAAACTCCAAAGTCGTGTCTTTATCCAAGCCGCTTGTCCTCACAAAGGTTGCGTAAGGCTGGAGCCTATCCCAGCGAGCTTCAAAAGGCAGACTACACCCTGAACTGGTCGCCAGTCAATCGCAGGGCAGATATCGGCACCATCACTGAGCAGGACTCGATCCCACGCTTCCCGCACCAAAGGCGGGGGTGTGTACCACTACACCATCGAACCCGGGTCCCCGGCACTGTGAAGAAATCGCTCAGATGCTAACTGGCGTCAAAGGGCTGACTTTTCAAATCACGTGAAAGCGGCGCAGGGGACCGAATTTGTCGGGCAGTTAGAAATGTCCCGCACGCCCCCTAAAACGGCCGACAGCGGGCGACCCGCCCTGCCGAGACTTCACCTCGACGCCCGTCTCTCCCCAGACGCTGGTGGAGACCGTGTCGTGCGGCGGCAACCTGCTGATGAACGTCGGCCCCACGGCGGACGGGAGGATCGCGCCCATCTTCGAGGAGCGCCTGCGGCAGGTCGGCCGCTGGCTGCGGGTGAACGGCGAGGCGGTGTACAACAGCAGCGCCTGGCGGGCGCAGAAGGACGCCGCCGCGCCCGCCGTCTGGTACACGTCCAGGCCGCGGGAGAACGCCGTCTTCGCCGTGTTCCTCGTGTGGCCCGACGACGGGTCTTTACTCCTCAGCGAACCGGAGCTCACTCTAGGACACAACAAGGTAAGATGTGTAAAGGTACACGCACGCGCCCGTCACACGACGCTTGAATGTGACGTTTTAGCACCGACAACCCGCATGGAAATGACGCCAGTAGGCAATTTCCTTGGTTAACCACAATCACTCATCCAAAAATTATTGTACTGTTGGATATCTTTGTCGTTACCGTTATGAGTGCATGCTTTAGCTCACGGGTGCCAAACTCAAGGCCCGGGGGGGCAGATCCGGACCGCCACATGATTTTATGTGGCCCGCGAAGCCAATTTCCGCGATTCTTGTTCAAATCCGTAAAATGGTAATATATCATAAATGATCGAGTTGAGATATTAACAAGAATTTTTGTGCTACCAAACATGAATAGTCGACAAACACGTTAGCCTTGATTTCTGATCCGGAATCTGGTTCTTAAATTATGAAACACGACGAGACGACTGAACATTTTTTTATTGTTTCACAGGCAAAAACGGCCCTCTGAGGGGGAAACCCGAACTACGACGTGGCCCCCGCGAGAGAAATGAGTTTGACGCCCCTGCTTTAGCTATTCGTTGCCCTACCCTGCTAAAAATTTTCTATAGAAATTCTATCGAAAGAGACAATTCTATAGAATTTGTACAGAAGAACTTGTTCTGTAGAAGCTTTGCTGTGATTTTTGACAGAACAAAAATGTTGTTATAGAAATTCGATACAACTTGGGTCCCAAAGTTCTATAGAAAATTTTTAGCAGGTTTAGTAAGTTTGGAATTTATTTTATGAAACTTGTCACTGCTAAGAATGTTAGCTCGATTTACGTGTGAGTCAAAAATTAAATACATTTAAAAATGTTTTGAAAACAGTACCATAGTAGGCCCAAATGTTCAGTCAAAATGAGGCAATTTTTTATTCATAGCGGGTATATTTTATATTTTTGTTTGCTGTTGTAACACCTCCAAATCCGAGACCATGGCCCTCAGCCGGAAAAGGGTCGGTCGGGGTTGAGATCCTGCCCAAGTATCTCGGGGTCTAGTTCACAAGTGAGGGAAGAACGGAGCGAGAGATCGACGGACAGACCGGTGCAGCGTCTGCAGTGATGCGGACTGTATCGGTCCGTTGTGGTGAAGAGGGAGCTAAGCCGAAATGCGAAGCTCTCAATTTACTAGTTGAGCTACGTTCCAACCCTCACTGACGGGCATGAGCTGCGGGTCGTGACCGAAAGAACAAGATCCCGGATACATACGGCCGAAATGAGTTTCCTCCCCAGGGTGTCCGGGCTCTCCCTTAGAGATAGGGCAAGAAGCTCGGTCATCAGGGAGGGGCTCAGTGTCGAGCCGCTGCTCCTCCGCATTGAGAGGAGCCAGACGAGGCGGCTGGGGGCTTCTGATCCGGACGCCTCCCCGGTGAGGTGTTCCGGGCGCGTCCCACCGGAAAGAGACCCCGGGGACGACCCGGGACACGCCGGAGAGACCTACGTCTCTTGGCTGAAGGCTGAGGTTCTCACTTCTTGATGGCTCTGGAGGAAGCTCACTCACCTCACGCGGTCTTCGTGTCACGCTTAGACGTACTCCCAAGGTCGGTGATCGAAAGCAGGAGTGCGCAGAAAGCGATGGAGTAGCCATCTTTTGCTCGCTGACTCATTAAGACGTCGTTTTCTGGGAAGCGAGGCCGCCCGCATTGATTCTTGTCGTCGGACGGTCGCTGATTGCATTTTAAAACGTGGTTTCTGTTTCTGTCCTGTGTGTGGAAAAAAAAAAAAAAACAAAAAAACAAGGTGGCGCTGTTGGGTCACGGGGCCGTGCAGTGGGAGCCCGCGACGCCCCGCGGTCTCCGGGTCTTCCTGCCTCGGTTGTGCCCCGGCCAGATGCCCTGCCAGTGGGCTTGGACCCTCAGGCTGACGGGGGCCAAGTGAACGAGAGGAACGCGACCACGTCGACGCCCGGCTCGGGATGCGCTCGACCCGACTCGAGCCGCTGCCGCAAAGGAGACGAAAACTCGGTTCTGCCGAATGCCGCGTGACATTGGAAAAAAAAAACACAACAATTTAGTTCGCACAAAGTAAAAAAAAGATAAATAAATACAAAGACGACCAGAAAGTTTCGGCATACTCGTAATTACATTATTTAAATTGATGTACAAAAAATTGTAGTTTTTGTTTTTCAATTTCATGTCAGGCTCTGTAGAATGTTTTTTTTTTTTACCTCTTTAAATGAAAATAAAAGATGGGAATCTGTGATGTTTTTGCTCTTTTTAAATTCATTTAAAAACATTTTTATTGAGAGCCACAACACACGCAAAATGTATAAAATATGTTCCATCTGCAAAAATAGTTTTCTTGCAATATTCCACTCCAAATCACTAGTAATTGTCCCCAAAAGCAGTATTTTTATGAAAAATTACACAACTTCCTACTCTTGACGTGACTAAATTTTGTGAATATATAAAAAAAAAAGACCAAATCCTGACAATATATTTTGTCATCCGAAAAATGGAGACGAAGACGTTTTTTGAAAACATAAATTCTCAAAGAACTCTTTAATTTTTCCACGAAATTCATTATTTGCTCTTTTCGAGGTGGCCCTAATTTTTACATAAGGAAGGAGGGGGGGGATATTAATAGGTGTTATTGATGTTTTCACTTTTAGAGGAGGGGCTATGAATAATCCAGAGCTGCTGTTAAAATTTTTGGAATCCAATCCCTGTGAACTGCCTTTGCCGCCCTCTGGCGGGCTCCTCCTACACTACACGCAGGAGGAGGCGTTGAGGACACGTTCCGAGCTCATCTCGCGCCGACTCGGGAAAGAAAGCGACCCCCCCCAGATTCCCCCCCCCCCTTCCCCTCCTCTCAACCCGGACAGTACCCCCCACCCCCCTCCCCGTCTCGTGCATCCATCCTCCCGGGGGTCCAATGAAGATATCTGGCTGCCGTCTAACACCTGGTAAGCATCCGACACCTCTTTTTCCATGTTTTTTTTATTTAGTTTTTTTTTTTTTGGGGGGGGGGGGCGCATCGTTTCTTCCGAGCCGAAATTAGTCGTGCCAGCGGTGGGGAGGTCTTAAAGGGGGAGGGGGATGAGAGGTTGTTTATCACCTGAGAGAGGGTGACTCCAGTGGACGGGGGGGTTGGGGGGGGGGGGCGTTGTGTCTGCTCCCTCCTCGCTGCCGCACGCTTTTTTTTTTTTTTTTTTTTTTTTTAACGGGGGGAGGTCCCCGTTCTGCAAATTTTCCGTGACATGCGGATGGGGAGGAGGGGGACCAAGGGGGGGTTCTCGGGTCCATGCATGCCCCCCCCCCTTTGCTCCCCCTCCACAACAAGAGGCCGGAAATCCCCATATATAGCCAGGCACGTGACAGCCGATCCGGCAACAGACAAAGCCGCACGAGGAATATTTACAGTACGACTTAATCGCATCATTTTGAACGCGAATAATCCTTTGCAGAGGTCCAGATGTGATCATACGTATGAAACTGCTGCGAAATAATATACAGATATGGCTATCTGTACTGTACATTTTTACATTCAATATTCATATATAATTTCACGAAAATAAATGTTGAAAAAAGTCACCATTTTATATTGAATGATTTTTCAAAGCAACATGTGACTATTTTAATGTATACATACATGCACATTTTGTGTATGAATTATGAATAAATACAAAAATCTAAAATATATATAAGTGACAAGAATATGATTATTGTATGTTGTTAAAATAATTTTAGTATATAGTATACCTTTTAAATTTATATACTATGTATATTTCTTTCCTATTTGGCAAATCACATAAAATAAGTGCTGCAGCATTTATTTTAAGTCAGTCTATACTGTACATTTTTATATTCAATATTAATATATAATCTCATATCTAACAAAATCAAATGTTGAAAAATGTCACAATTTTATATGAATGATTTTTCACAAGAACATTTTTAATGTTCACATTTGACTATTCTAATATATAAATACATGTACATTTGTGTATGTATTATAAATAAATACAAAAATAAAATATATATATATAAGTGACAAAAATATGATTTTTGTATGTTAAAAGAATTGTAGTATGCAGTATAATTTTTACATTTTATTTCCTATTTTGCAAATTACATAAAATAAGTGCTGCAGGATTTATTCATTCTATCTTTTAAATAATGTCACAAAATATCTTTATATGTCTTTACTGATTAAAATATAAATATGATCATAATCCTTTGATAATTCTCATCCTGTATAAACATTTCACCCCAGTCTATTCATAGTTTTGTATTCTATTTCAAATTAATTTATCTTTCGACTATCTTATTGTCGTAGTGCATTCATAGCATTTTATATATATATATATATATATATATATATATATATATATATATTTTTGTATATTTTGAACGGCGTTTTCTGGTTTTATTGCAATCGTGACGTGCGCTGTTCAAAGTGGGATTTGAATATCTTGGGCTTGGCGTGACGCTGCCACATCCTCACACTTAATTCCTACATTTGCTGGTAATTATATACGCCGACAGGAAACGGGGCCATTGTGCCAGTCTCTGTTGCCGTGGCAACGCAGCGCTCGGCATCAAGCTTATTTTTACCGATTTGCAAGAGACGGCGGCGGAAGGCAGGATGAAGGGAAAAAGGTGGACGTCGCCCTTGATGGAACTTGCCAGGGAGAAACCCTCAAACATTCCATTCATAAAGCCCCCCCCCCCGAACATCCACCATGTTGTCATGTACACTTTTGTTTGGGGAGGGGGGCAGCATGGAATCCCGCTTAGCTGTTCCCAGCGAGTGCGCACCCTCGACGTATTTATAGACGGCGGGTGGCTCGACCTTGACTGTATGAACCGTTTTAGCCCCCCCCCACCCCCCCATTCCTCGACCCCACCTCGAGCGTCCAGCGCTGCAAGCGAGCTCCGACTTGTTCCACGCTCGATGACTAAGAATAGTGCCCTGAGGTGCTCCTCTTTCAATACACGCGCTCGGCATTCTCAGCTCGTTAGGCCACTTAGCTGTGTAGTGCGGTGGCTATCCCATAATAATTGGCTCACCGACTCCCCCCACCCCGCAAAAAAAAAAAAAACAAAACATGGCGTCTCACTGGTGGGAATGTCGGATGAGGTTTCAAGGCCAAAATCCTTCGCCCGCATTACAAAACAAATTGTTATTCATTTACGTGTTGTGGACAGTGCGATGGCCTAAAGATGATGGATTGTATATGTGACAGGTTATTTGATATTTCTTCCATTTGACTATTTAATATCTTAAGTTCCCTGCTCGAGTCCTGGTGGCAGTTTTTGGGGGTTGTAGATTTTAACACCAAAGAAGACTGCTGATGCATTTTGGCTGGCGTGTTTTAGCGACCGCTTTTCGCCCAGGAAAAAGCAGGTTCTTGTATTTTGTTTAAAATGGCTTACGTAGACCAGAATCCTCGCAGCATCGTGCCTATGGTGTGTTTCGCGCCGGTCTCGGTGGCATCAAACGTGTAAATCTAGGCTGACTGGCGACATTCTACTTATCCATCGAGTTACCTTAACTGCTAGTTAGCACTAGCAGGTTAGCGCTTGTCAACCATCCGCCACAATCTTTTGTCCGATTGTCACCAAATGTGCATCATGGATACGAGATGGGCGGATGACTCAACTGGGAGCAACTTGAGCTTTTGCCATCGGGGGTGGTCGGGGATGAGATCCTTCCACAAGTGGAGGAGTTCGAGTATCTAAAGGTCTTGTTCATGAGTGAGGGAAGACCGGGGCGGGAGATCGATGGACGGATCGGTGGAGCGTCTGCAGTGACGCGGACTTTGTATCGGTCCGTTGTGGTAAAGACGTTAGCTAAGTTGAAAGGCGGAGCTCTCAATTTATCAGTCGATCTCCATTCCTAACCTCACTTATGGGCATGAGCTGTGGGTCATGACCGAAAGAACAAGATCCCGAAATGAGTTTCCTCCGCAGGGTGTCCGGGCTCTACCTTAGAGATAGGACGAGAAGCTCGGTCATCCGGGAGGGGCTCAGTGTCGAGCCGCTGTTCCTCCACATTGAGAGAAGCCAGACGAGGTGGTTGGGGCATCTGATCCGGATGCCTCCTGGACGCCTCCCTGTTCCGTCCCACCGGAAAGAGACCCCGAGGACGACCCAGGACACGTTGGAGAGACTATGTCTCTCGGCTAGCTCGGGAACGCCTCGGGATCCCTCCGGAAGAGCTGGAAGAAGTGGCTGGGGAAAGGGAAGTCTGGGTGTCCCTGCTGAAGCTACTTCCCCCGTGACCTGACCCGGAAAAGCGATCGATGATGGATGGATGGAGTGGGCAAACTTTGATGATTCACTTGTCACGATCATTCTCCCGCTCTGACGACGCCGTGACGGGAAGCTGCGAGGGTCTCGCAAAAGAGCCCCGATGCCCGCCCCCCTCCACTCCGATTCTCCTCCTTCCTCCTCGCCTTACGCCATCTGAATAGCATCTTTTGAAGGGAGGTTCTCACTTCTTGATGAATGAAGAGCGGCTTTTGACAACGATCATGACATCCGACTCCCTCCCTTCTCGCGCCTCCTCCTCCTCCTCCGCCACAGCCGGAGAGGAAAAGCGCCCTGAAACGTGGGCCGTTGTGTAATCCCTCCCAGGGCCCCTTTGCTATTTTTGTGTCCGGGTCTGCACGTCATGCTTGGGTATTTTCTCCGGTGACTGGCTCGCATCAATAGCGCGCTCCGAACGTGCGCCGCTACCGCCGCCGCCGCTTCGGACCGATGGGACGTTTACCCCCGCTCTTTTTCCCCCAATCCCGGCGGAGGTGCGACGGACGCTGCGGGATGAGGAATGAGGATGCGGGACGTGGAAGGAGAGGAGGGGGTTGAAATGTCAGGTTTGTATGAGGATCATGGGGGCGGGGGGGGGGGGGGGGAACGTTGCATGCGTGTGAATGTCATTGTGATATTTATGGATGCTAGCGTTTAAAGGGACGGAGTGGGTTTTTTTTTTTTTTTTTTGCCTTCCCCCACCTGCGTCTCACACCGCCGCCGCTGCCGTGTCGCGCATTTATTGTCCAGGTGCAACACGACAACATGCGTCCGCCACGCGCCGCAGTCGTCTTTTCGGGACCTCGGAAGGATGGAAACTAAGCAATGAGGTCGGATCGACCTTGAGGAGGGGAGCTTCCAAAGACCCCCCCCCCCCCCACACCCCAGCGTACCCCTACCCCAGAATGCCGCGTTAATCTGCTTTGCACAGTACCGACTCGGCTCTACTCGTTCGGCCGAGTTAGGGGTGTGTTGTTTTCGAGCCGCATTGAAAGCATCGCTTCGAAAAAAGCCACAAAAACGATAACGCCGCTGCATTTCACGCAGAGTCACACTAACAGGAAATCCGCCACGTTAATCAGATCGTGCGCTGCTATCAATTCAGCTTCTGATAACTGCGAGAAACGCATCGGGTTGAGCGCACCAGACGGACCGAGCCGTGAGAAATGAGAAGTTGCGGAAAAGTTTCACCGGATTGAAAGCATTAAGTTAAAAAAAACCAAAAAAACGCACCTCGATACTGTCGTCGGGTCAAGCTAGGCTAACAGGAAGCTGCGAGAAACGCAATCAGCTGCATCGAGACATGGAAATTGGCAGTTATGAAATCTTTTTTTTTTTTTTTTATAAAAATAGGTCGCTTTGCTCAGTTCTACTTTGAAAACTGCGAAAAGACATCGCTTTGATCGAGTCATGCTAACGGGAAACTACGTAGTTTTAAACGTGTCAAGCCAGACTAACGGAAGACTAAAAAACCTCCCACATTGAACGTATTTTTCAGATTAAAACCTTTAAAAAACATGCATAAAAAGTTCTTTTTGACAGAATAATTTCATGCTAACGGAAAACTGTGAGAACATGAATGGGAAGTTGTGAAAAAAATGGTCGGATTTCAACCAACTCTTGATAAATTGCAACAAACCCGTCGCAAAAAAGCGGATCTTTCAGATCAAGTCACAAGAACAGCTAAATGAAATAAAAATAAAAAACACATTGATGACCGGTGGATCTAGCTACGCTTACCAGATCGAACTATGCTAACAGGAAACTCCCAAAATAAAACTCGGGGGGAAAAGGAACCGTGGAAAAGCAAGACGATGATCACATCGGTTGGATTGGGTCAGGCTAACGGCTAACAGCGAAAGACCCGCCTTGTTGAAACCGTTGATTTTGTTCCAGCCACGACAATAGGAAATTGGGGAGAGGAGGGGGACACACCCCCTGGAACGTACCGATCAGATCATGCCGTTCTAACAGTATCTGATGAAAACCCGCCCTCATTGGAGTGTGGAATCGGTTGAAACTGCGAGGAAATCGAATCATGCTAAAAGGAAACTGGAAAAACACAAATATTGTTCTATTTTAGCCATGCTAATAGGAAATTGCAACAGAAAAAGAAAAAACCTACAAGTGATGCATCAGAGCACATCGTTGTGTCCTATATTTACTTCTAGTCGTAAGGAGCACCGGAAAGCAGAGCACCGCAGCAAAATGGAGACTGCGGCGCGGCGACAGGCTATGCTAACATTAGCACGAGCAGAGCAGAGTCGGTACCGTGCAGTGGCAAAAGTGACTTGACTCCCCCCCACCCTTGCTGCCTTTGAAACGTGGGTCACTTGAATCTGGCACACCCCCCGTTTGCTCCCGCCCCCTTCCCGCCTCCGTTATTTTCACGCGAGTGTCCGCATGCGGCGAGTCACCTTGGATTCGCAACCTCGCTGAATCGCGCCGGCTCGAGTCTGTTCGGGGTGCGCCGGGATAAACAAAAAGGAAATGGCAGGTGAGATAGCGAAAATAAACAAGTATATATATATATATATATATATATATATGTATATATAAAGAGAGAGCGAGAGAGCGAGAGAGAGTGAGAGAGAGAGGATGTCCTAATTAAGGGGGAACTCGAAGGGTTTGAACCAGATAATCTTACATAACCTCGTTAGGGAGGACACAGCATTTGATACTGAGAAGATGAAGAGGAGGAGGACGAGGAGGAGGAGTATGACGTGCCCTCCAGGGTTTCGAGCTAAACCAATTCCCAGCCTTCATCAGGGGGAGGCGTGAGACGTGAGGGAATACGAGGTGATGCTGATGTCTACTTCTTGTACGCCACCCCTAGCGAGCGGTTAGCACGTCTGCCTCACAGCTCGGAGGTCCTCGGTACAGATCTCGGGCTTTCTTGAAGGGAGGGACCTCTGCGTAAATTGTACCAAGGTGTGAATGCGATCATAAATGGTCGTTCGTCTGGATGTGGCCTTGGATTGGCCGGCGACCAGGCCAGGGCGGGACCCGCCTATCCTACGGTTCCCTAACGGCTGCATCAAAACACACTCACGGCGAAAGTCTGGTCGAGAACCGCCTCATTGAAGGCTTCTGTCAGATCAGGAAAAGTAAAGTTGAAACTGAAGAACGAATCGAACACCATCATCACCACATCGAGTCAGATCAAACCTCCCAAACGAGGAACTCGGAACTCTTGCCAAGTTGACGCCATCACAAGACTCAAACCGCACTATCATCAATCCGGGACGACCGCGAACTAGCTTGTTTAAATCCGTTTTTTTTTTTTTTACCTTTATATGATCAAATTATAGTTGCAAGTTTAACGGGAACAATTTGTGTGAGCTACGTTAGTGTCGTTTAAGGGGGGGGGGGGGGCAAAGTGAAAAGACCCCACAACGGCAATAAATAAATCCGGGATTTGGATGAGCGTCTGACCGCAAAAAAGGGGCCAACCCGCCTCAACCCGCCCAAACGATTCCATCGAAAGTCGCTCGTAACTTCTAAAATAATCCCAATGGCAGACGTGTGAACCGCCGCCAGACCCACTTGGACAGACTGCATGACTATTTTCCAACAATACATTAAAAAATATTTTATTTGTGGAATGTGAGATGCTGTTGAAAGGAAAGTGCCTGGAACAAAAGATTTTCCATGGATGCCAACACACATCAACGAGGGAATTTAGGTTCCTCCCCGGGATTGAGGACGCTCAGAGTCCATGAGTGACAGGGACCCAAAAAAAAAAAAATACTACAGTTGTACCTTGACTTCTGGGTTTTATTGGTTCCGTGACCAAATACTTTTGTACCCATTTAAACAAATGAATGACATATTTGTTTTTCCTGTATTGCAGATGAGCCATTCCAGGTGTATGTAAACATCGCAACCGACACCTAAAAGATATTACCCCCTCCCCCACCCAAAAACGACCGCAGCATCGGGATTCATGGAGTCGCTCGAAACCGCCGCAAGCTCTCCGGAAAGTCGGGAAAGAGACGCCGCACCCCAAAAATGCGCACCTGAGGCAGCCAAGATAAGCAGAAGTTCATCGGTGGAAATGGAGGGCAAAGGGTGGCACCAGAACCTGCACGAGGGCCTGGCCAGAGAGACGTGCGGTCCTAAAAAGGCACCCAACTCAGGGAAGTCACTGACCTATGAAGATTTGACATCCCAAAACCAAGACACCGAAGCATCGTCGTTTTCACTGCTGGCCGCCAAAACCGCTGGGAGACTGAGGAAGTCCCCCAGTTCACCTGAACAACAGAGTTGCTATTCAGGGACGGAGCCGCACTCCGACGCCGGCGGTAAGTCCGAGCCCAAACCGCAGAAGACTGGCAAGTACGTTTGCGATTACTGCGGAAGGGCGTGCGCCAAACCCAGCGTGCTCAAGAAACACATCCGCTCGCACACCGGGGAGCGGCCTTACCCGTGCGTCCCCTGCGGGTTCTCCTTCAAAACCAAGAGCAATTTGTACAAACACAGAAAGTCCCACGCTCACTCGGTCAAAGCCGGAACGTCGCCGTTCCCTCACAACGTCAACGTGGACCAGGGGTCCTTCGAGGGCGAAGGGGAGTTATTCTCCGACGCCGAGCAGAGCACGGACACGGACGAGGATGCGTTCGGTGACCCGCTGCTGCTGCTGGACTCTCCGGCGGAGGCGTCGGATCACACCGCCGTCAAAGTGCTCAACCTCATTTCTCACAAAAAGGCAGCCGCGATGTCAATGTCGGCTCAGGACAGCTCATCCCACCCCCCGGAAATCAATGCCCCTCCTGCCGCAGCTGCCGAAGCTAACTGTGCAATTCAATCTTGCACGATTAAACAAAGGCTCGCGCTTCGGCTGTCGGAAAAGAGGAGCAGCGACTCGGAACACAATCTGTCCCTTCCAAGTCAATCGAGCAAAGGCAGCACGGATTCCGGCTACTTCTCCCGGTCTGAAAGTGCCGAGCACCAGACCAGCCCACCAAATGCTAACGCCAAAACCTACCAGGAAATTATGTTTGGGAAGTGTTACAGGCCCAGCCCCAAGCAGACCGCACCGTACGCGGGCTGCACCGGAGACTCCGGGGATGTGGCGAGATACTCAGAGAAAGCGGTTTCCCGCGTTTTCACCCAAGAAAAGGACACAGTCGAATCAATCAGAATTAATACAAAGTCCTTCACGAGGGAAGAGGTGAAAGAGGCGCAATTCGACAGCGCCTCCGACACGGGAACCCTCCTCAGGAGCAACTCCATGCCCACATCGTCGGCCGTTAGCCTTACCATGCCCCAGGCTCTCCGGGGCAGCCACTCGTTCGATGAGAGAACCGGCAACGCGGGCATGAGGAGACTCCGGCGGCAAGCTGCTTTTGAGCTGCCATCCCACGAGGGCCACGTGGAAAGCGACGGCCACGGGAAAGCAAGCGAGATGTCACCCGCCGCACCGGAGATGGACAATTACCCGCCGAGCGTAAACCTGCACAGGCACGCTATGGAGCTGGCGACGCGGAAGCGTCGGAAAGAAAAGCGTGAAGAGGAGGATTTGCCGCATCAGTATGAGGTTCATCACGAACAGTGTGAAGAAATGTTTGACTCGGGAAAGGATTTTGAGCCGAAGCTAGTCAGTCACGGTGCGGTCGGCGTCGCGAAAGGACGTTTGGGTACGCAGCTGGACAGGAGCGACATGGACAAATCAGTCGGCCCTGAAATGTGTACCCGAAAAAAATTAGGAAACGTCATTTCCGTTATCCAGCACACAAACTTCATCAACAGGCCCCACGCCGAGCAGTCAGATTCTTACAAAAGTGTCAGGCGACGGCAGGACGCTTTCTCCTCATTTCAGCCCATGGAGGAGTCGTTCGAGGGGGACGGGGGTGATGGCACGCTGAGGCAGTCCTTTCAGTTGGGCGCCAAACTGGTGCGGCAGCCCAACATCCAAGTACCGGAAATCAGGGTCACTGTGGAGCCCGACAGTCCAGAAAAAGCTCCGGATGTGCCGGCGAAGGAGCCGGAGAAGCACGTGGAAGAGTTTCAGTGGCCGCAACGGAGTGAAACTCTAGCCCAGTTCCCTCCCGAAAAACTCCCCCCGAAGAAGAAAAGGTTGCGGCTGGCCGACATCGAGCACTCCTCGGGGGACTCCAGTTTCGAGTCGGCCTGCACCAGCCTCTCACGCAGCCCCAGTCAGGACAGCAATTTATCTTACAGCTCTGCGTTCTCCTTTGACAGGGAGGAGAGCCTGAAGCCAGTTTCCCCGGCCAGGCAGGATGAATTTGGCAAGCCCCTCGAGCTCTTAGCTGTGCCGGGAAGCGGCCACTCGCTCTCCGTCCTCCATCAGCGTCAGCAGCATGAAATGAGACGCTCTTCCTCGGAGCAGGCGCCTTGCAACTTGCGCAAGGAGTTCCCAGAGGTACGGAGTGTGTCATTTGACTATGGAAGCCTCTCTCCAACATCCAAAGTTAGACCTGGGGACCAGGCAAAGGAGGGACGGCGGGGGAACTTGGTGCGCCAGGAGTCCCTGAGCATGGACACCGAAGTCTCCCATGTGCAAATGTTTTGCAGCGGTGCCACCTCTTCGTCACTGCCCATCTTTTCCACAGGGAACGCACTCCCTCAGCCGCCGCATCCCGGCTTGCTAGTCCCCGTAAGAATCCAGACTCTCGTGCCGAGCTATGGCAGCCTCACATACACGTCGGTGTCACAAATCTTTGACAATCACTATGACAGAGTTAGCCCCGCGTTAGTCGCCTCTCAGAAGCGACCCGCCAAGCACACGCTCTCTGTCGAAGCCCTGGACCTGTCCTCGGCCAAACTCAAGACTGGTATCCCCCTGTCCCTCACCTCCCGGACCATCTCCACCACCAACGCGTCCAGCGGCGGCGCAAACAAACGCATGCTCTCGCCTGCCAGCAGCCTAGACCTCTTCATGGAGGTCAAGCAGCAAAAGCGCGTGAAGGAGGAAAGGATGTTCGGGCAAATTGTAGCAGAGCTCAGCGCTGTGGAGTTGGGAAAGTGCCACCTGGAGGATGATTCACACAGGAGCAAGTTTATCACGCTTCAAAAACTGACCGGCGACCGCAGCATGGAGTCGCCTATGGAGAGCAGCTTCTTGGATACCAGCTCGCCCCCGTATCTGAAAGAACCTGGCACGGACAAAGCGGCGCAGATGGACACGGGGGCACAGCCGCTTTGCGCCCGAGACATCTCGCTCTCAGAAGCCGAGCATCGGAAGACGCCGTCTGCCTTTCCGAGTCTTCGTACGGCGACGGGGGTGAGCTGGTGCTATCTCAGCTACACCAAGCCGAGCTGCTCACACCACTTCGAAGGGGGTGGCGGAGCTGCCTTCTCCTCCGTCTACGCCACCTGGCACGTCAGTTCCCGCAATCCCAATCTGCCGGAGTTGAGCACCAGCGTCGCACTGGCCCTGCTTCACTCCAGGCAGAAGGCGGGCAAGTCGATCTACTCGATGGCTGCCATGTGCCAGCCCGGAAATGGGAAACTGGTTTCGTCCCTGGTCCTGTGGCGGCAGACGTTTGAACAGGTGAGGAGGTTTTTGCACTGCGGGCTTTGGACCCCAGGGATCTGCTCGTGAGGGTGGGACAAGTCAAATCAAAGAATTAGGTCTTGCACAAACCTAATTATATTTTTTATGTTTTGGGATTCGTCTCAGTCTTTTAGTTCTTTTAATACACAAGAAAGAAAGCGAGGGTTGTCGGCAGCAGCGCGGTGCACTTCATGTTTGCCGTTGTCGGTGACCGGCCGGGTCACGTTACAGCCGGCGTGTTAACAATACGTTTGCTGGTCCTAATCAGCTGCAGAAGAAAGCGGAGCCCAAAGAGGTTGAGGCCAACCCGAGCAAGAAGGCCAAAGACGCCGGCTTCAGACTGAAGGCTGCCAAGGAAGAGTGGAAGGAGAGGGAGGCGTCAAATACCCAAACGGCTCCGACGCGGATCAAGATCTTCGAGGGCGGGTCAGTAAACCAGCCTGAGGAGCTTTGCCACAGTTTTGAAGTACTCTCTGCTCACTTTTTTTTTTTTTTTTGGGGGGGGGGGGGGCGGCGGTGTTTTCAGGTACAAATCCAACGAAGACTACGTGTACGTCCGCGGTCGCGGCCGCGGGAAGTACATTTGCGAGGAATGCGGCATCCGCTGCAAGAAGCCCAGCATGCTGAAGAAACACATCCGAACCCATACGGACGTCAGGCCCTACATCTGCAAGGTCTGCAACTTTGCATTCAAAACGAAAGGTGAGGTCACCGGTCCCCGAAAAGTCGGGAAAAACTGGAAATACCAATACTGGCATGAATAGGTAATAATAGATTATCCGAACTCCTCTTGCTAGCACTTCTTTTTCTTTCGGTTTGTCCCGTCAGGGGTCGTCACAGCGTGAACGGATATTTGTTTGGCGCTGTTCTACGCCGGATGCACTTCCTGACGCAACCCCTCTGGCATTTAGCCACGGGAGAGAAGCTTACAGGACCTGGTATTCCCAGGCGGTCTCCCATCCAAGTAGTAACCAGGGCCAAACCCGCTTAGCTTCCGAGATCTGACGAGATCGGGCGCTCTCAGGGTAGCGTGGCCGTAAACCCTCCTCCTCTTGCTAGCACAATAAATACATAAAGTCTATTTAGTCATCTAGTAATATTTGAAACAGTTAAAAATATGTTTCTCGGGGCTCCTCTTGCAAAGACAGTGGATACCGTTGTAACTCTGCAGAACACCGTTAAAATGGTTTGTCACAGTCAAACTAAGAAGTTTGGAACAGAACAAGAACAGTCGAGAATTTGAAAAGAATGCGCAACACTTACCAGGTGTCTTAACATGCCTTCATCAAATGATGCCTAAGAGACAATTTGGTCCAAAAATTAGAAGACTGGTATTTGTATTGATTCAAGAATCCTCTTTTGTGCGGAAAGTCTGGAAAGTGGAGCGGAAACGTGCGTGAAAATGCGGCAGCAACGGAATGCCATTGGGTCCGTTTCTATTTCGGGCTTCTACACCATCAGGTCTTCATTTTGTCTTTCTGCGGAATGCTCGTTCGCTCGCGTCGGGCAAAAGTTGAGGACAAACCCTTTTCTTTATCTTCCCGAAAAGGGAACCTGACCAAGCACATGAAGTCAAAGGCGCACATGAAGAAGTGTCTGGAGCTCGGCGTCTCAGTGACGATGGATGAGACAGAAATACAGGAACACGGTAAGAACACGTGTTTCAACGTGACTTGGAGTACTTTAAAAGTGGTTGGCTCCAATATGCTAAGGGAACGTCTTTGTCCTTTTAAGTAGACGAGACGCCCCAAGAATCCAAGGCGGAGGCGGCGGTCTCGGCCAAACATCAGTTCTCCGACGCCGAATACTCGGACGGGATGGACGAAGACGCGGACGACGTCGACGAAGACGAGGACGAGGACGACGACTACGAGGGCGACTCCACCCCCAAGCTGCGCTCCAGGAGCACCAGTCCGCAACCGGGCGGAGGCGTCACGTCGCTGCCGGTCACCGTCACCGTCTCCGGGAGGTGGCCAGGCTCGGACCAGAGAGACAAGACCATGGAGGATGACTCACTGAGCATTCTGTCTCCGGATCAGGCCGGCTTCCTCTTCGACCCTTATTCTTCATGCCTCCTGTCGCCAGGCTGGGAGTCCCCCATCCGGGAACCGTCCCCCTCCCGCCTGCGATACCCGTCCCCGAGGAGGGAGCTGTCCCCGCGGGGTCGCTGCTCTCCCAGATGGGACGCCTCCCCGCTGAGGCCCGGTTCGCCCGGTTTCTCGCACCTGTCTCCTCCTGTCGCGCCGGAGCGAACCACGTCTCCCGGGGCGGAGATGGCCGGGAAGCGGGACTCGGCGATGCGGGGCAGGCAGCGGGTCGTCCTGAGGGCTGTGTCGCCGCGCCGGGGAGGGTCTCACCAGCAGCGAGGCGGCGGCGACAAGTGCAGACAGCACCCCAAGATGGACACGGCTCAGCAACAAGGAGCCTTTGAGATGGAACTGGTATGTAGTCTGCTACGACATTCACATTTTCAACCTCGTATTTCTTAAATTAAAAAAATGGCCCAATTTCTTGTAACATTCAACTTTAGCATTCAGCTGACAACGTGCAGTTTCTTTCGCTTTGAACTCATAAAATTGGGGGTGGGGGGTGGGGGGGAGGTGGTTGGCGCGCACACACTGGCAAGTGTTGCTGCTGCCGTCTTGTATTGAATGTGACTGACATCAAACATCAAACGTTTACGTGCCCACTCGGGGTTTTTTTTTGGCTTACTGCCTCTTTTGCGGCTCTGAAACTACTTCTGCAGTTGGAAAACTGCTTGGGGCAGGATAAACTGGGAACAGGGACACTGGCTAGTGTCACCGATCCCTCTTGTATGGGGTCTCCCATACTTTGGGATTCTGAACAATTTTCTTCGATTTCAATGTGTTTCTACTGTTCTTCCATTGTGTGCCCCCCCCCAGGAGCATCGGAGCATCACCAGCCTTCCCGCCGCCGTCGGTGGTCCCCACCAGAACCTCCTGAGCCACCTCCCTCTCCACTCGCAACAGCCGGCCTTTACCCTGCTTCCCGTCGTTCCCGTCGGAGGATCCCTCCGGGCGCTGCCGCCTTCCCCGGCCTCCTCCGACGTTCCGCCGAGCCCCCCGGGCGAGGAGGGAGCGACCCACGCGGCCCCCGACATGGCCGAGGAGGACCAGGGAAGTCTGGATTCGGGCGTCAGGGACGGCGGGCAGGAGGAGAACGTCCAAACATGCTTGAAAGCCATCGCCTCGCTCAAGATCAACACGGAAGACCCACATTAGAGACCTTGGGCCGCCACCCACTCGTCGGGGTCCCGACTTTGGCAATATGACGACGAAACTTCTTCACGGCAAGAAATCCTGCTCTTCTCTTTGGACTGGCTCACTCAAGACCAACATGGAGGGACCCTCATTGGACAAGAGCCCCCCCAGCTGGGGACCTCGGGGCGCCACCCACTTGTTTGGTTCCCAAGACTTGGCTTCTTGGCTTCTTTGGACTGGACGAGCAAAGGGAAATCCGATTATTAACTGTTCTATATCATCACTGGGTGCAGGTGCAATATGAAGAGATCTTCTGTACGACGCTAATATGCCTTTTGTTTGACATAGCAGTTTGCATACGATTGCACATAAATTATATTTATAGATTTACTGTACCAAAAAAAAAAAAAATGCCCTTTTACGTATTAACACTCCCACCTTCTTCTTCTTAGATGCGTGTATTTTAATGTACGTGTACTTTGCGAATAGACTGTTGTCTCATGTACTCATATCGAGGTGTGATGCAGTAGTGCGGTAATTATTTATATTTAAAATTTTCAAAACACGGCAGGCGGACGACGAGACGGTCCAAAATCTGAAGCGACTTGCGCGACGAGGGTCTGTGCCTTTTTTATTTTGCTTTGGACGTTTCAAAATGGTGGAGGAAGAGCTTTGCGAGCTTGGTTTTATCTTTAAAACAACAACGACTACGAGTTTCATTTTTTTCTTAATGTCGTGATTTTTATCTTGCATGGGATTTGCTATTGCACAAAAATTACAGGAAAGTCAACATGTAATTACTGTAAGATGTATTTATATATTAGGACATAAGCACTTATTGATACTGGTAAATATTTGACTACTATTTATATATGGTATATATATATATATATATATATATATACATATAATATATATGTACTTATTATGCAGCAGTGATGCAAGTTATGCAGTGAGCCACATTGCTGGCGTCGCTTTTGATATCTTTTTGGCTGTCGTTCCTCTCCCGTACCGATCATCCTAACAAGTATTTGCTGTGTTCCCACAATGCACTTTGTCGCGTTTTGACGATGCGGGGAAACAATTTTTTTTTTTTGGGGGGGGGGGGGTGTTAGGCGCTTTTTGAAACATTCCACTTCTTTTTTTTTTCTTTTTTTAAATATTTATAATTCTGTCGAGAGAAATGTGCACACACAAAAAAAAATGTTGCAGAAAATGTTTAGGGATGGGCAAAACTGTCACACACATTGTCGAGAATTTTTGCCATGTAAAATTCTTCTACATTTTTTAATAATACCAATATGTAAATCCATTGATTAGTAGGGCATTTTGTTAGTTACAAAAAAAACAAATTGAAATTGACCAACCCATTTTCAACATTTTAACAATTGTAATGAAATATTTTGAAAATGTAAAAATGGAAATTAGGATGAAGTTTTACTTTTGCTGCCATTAATTATGATCTTCATCTCTATTTCACCTCTTTTTCCTTTCTTTTTGGATTGATATTCATTGATTTTCATGGGATATTACAAATATTGCCATGAAAGTCACGATTGGCCATTGCGAAGTCTGTCAAATTAAATTTGTCTAAAATTTCCGCAACAATATTTCCAAATATTTTTTGAAAAAAATTAACCAATTTAATTACTTTGTCGTTTAATCTTCCTATTATGTCCGTTTAAAACATTTTGTAAATAACTTTTTTAAATTTAAAAATTCAGATAAAGGCTATACTGCTGGCATTTCTTTTGTTCTTTTCAAAATAAATTATATATATTTTATATGATTTTTAAATTTGATAACACCGCCGCAACTCTTAGTTTATGTGGCAGGTATGAACATGAAATTTGTGTATTTATTCACATTCATCTACATTGCATTTGTTAAAAACTGACTGCAATAATTGGATTAAATTAATGACAGCTAAAATTCATAAAGGTAAACACAAATATTTTAAATAAAAAAATCATTTGCCGGCATTATTTTCATCCTTCTTTCATTCTCTGAACATTTTCAAAGTATTTTTGAAGTTGGCGTATTCACGAAATGTAGTGGCGTGCCCATCCCGGCCTCCCCACGCTGCCGAAATTTCCCGGAAAACGAGAAGCGACGGTCGTCCGAACGCTTTGATCTCAATCTGTACATACGTTCGATTCCGGACGGTGCCGGAACGTTTCAAACTTTTTTCACGTGGGTCGTTTGCATCGGCGATAAACGACGGCGGCGCGGTGGAGCTTTTTTTATTGAACAGTCTGCGCAGGTGGGGAGGGGGGGAAATCGACGAATCACGTTCATGTTTACATAAATCATATTTCAAGGTGCACTGCTTTATCGCTGCGTCTTGCAGATTTTGATCACTTTTTGTCGAAAGCAGGTTGCTCACGGGATGTGAAGGGAAAAACGAAATGTTATGTGCCCGGATTGTGTTTGGGTTATGTATTCACATATAAACATAGTATATATATATATATATATATATATATATTATATATATATATATATATATATACATATATATAAATATACATATATATATAAATATATATGCTGAAGTGCATTGTGCCTCATATGTCGAAGAGGACGAATCATTTACCTCTGAGCTGAGATTTATTGAGGACAAAAAAAAAAACACCTCGGTAGCCAATCCATCCGTTTTGCGTCATATTTGCGCCTCTTCGGTGCTTTTGAGGCAAGAGATTTTTCTTCTATTATCATCATTTGGTGCTCAGATTCAATTCCAAATTGTTTTAAGAGAATATACTTCTAACCCAGGAATATGTGTGTGTGTCGCCATTTGTTTGAGGGGGGGGGTGTAGAGGGGGGGTGCAAATGATTTCTTTGCCGCCGACGTTGCTCTGGAAACTAAAACGAAGGCTCCCGAAAATAGTCGGAAATCGGCGGCTGAAGTCGGAGCGCGGATGAGGTCTCCTCGGGTCTCACGGCTTTGGGGTGCTCCTGCAAAAACGGTCCACCCGACCTGGATTTCTGCATAAAATGCAACGTGGTGCTCGTCTACTGCACATCGCGGTACTTGAGACTAACAAACACTACCTCAAAACTAATACTGCACATACGATTCTAATTTTTTTTCCAACTTCGAGGTAGAAAAAAATATTTGAGAGTTTCAAACTCAAAAGTGGATCGCGTGTTTTGCAGGCAGGAGCGTCTCGAAAACTCTCAAATCTCAAAACACCCCCAGTCTCTTCACATTTATTGGATTCTAGCTCAGCTCAGACCCGACCCCCGATGAACTCTGGGAACTCGTGCAAACTCGCGTACAGTACTTGTTTCACACTACACCTTATTAATAACAATGTATAATTATGCGGTGTTAATCAGATTGTTTATTTTTGTGACCAATTCCTGCACAGATCACAAATCCATCATTGCACAGGGTTGACATATGTTTCCAAAAATAAGACATTTTTCTTCAACATACATTCCACAATTTCACGTTTTTACCGAAACACAACAATTATACATCACGCCGCAGGGTGGACAAAATATGCGTAGTCAGTTGACGAGGAGAAATTGGAGGTGGTAGTTAAAAATGATTTTGAGATTCGTGTATATATATATATATATACATACACACACACACACACACACCGTAATTCCTGGCCTTATAAGCCTCACCCAGTACATTTGTACAGGAAATATCGTTTGGTACATACATACGCCGCAGCCGTGTAAAAGCCGCAAGTGCCCACATTGAAATGTGAGATATTGACAAAGAAAAACAGCACACAGAAAGAGTTTAACGCTAACGCTAGCGCGGTGCTAACGCCAGTGCTAACAGGGCCGATAAAAATGAAACTTACCGGTAAATATCACTGAGACACACCAGTAACACAGCAGCAACACGCTAGCACAGTGCAAACACTAGCGCAGTGCTAACAGGGCCTGTAAAAGTAAAAAAAAAAAAAAAAAAAAATACTGGTAAAAATCACTGAGACATGGCAGTAACACGCTACCTCCACCTGTGTCACGCTTACCTTTTCTGCTCGAGTGCCCCCTTGCGGCCGTTAGAAAAAAAAAAAAAGCACAAATTAGCCACATCACCGCATAAGCCTCAGGATTGAAAGCGTGTGGCAGTTTATAGGCCGGAAATTACAGTACTGTATTTCAAAATATACAAAACACACACACCAGTTTTGAGCTGAACCACAATTCGGACCAAAGATCTTCAATTCAAAGTCGTTAACTTGGGTGAACCTGGAAACCTTTGCGAAAATATCCCGACATGTTAATCAGGCTACCGGAAGTCCGAAAGTCTACAAAACGGAGAAAGTTTGCTTCAGACGGTAACCGCTGGCAGGGGGGGATTGGGACTGGGCCTGACCGTGTCTAAAAAAAAAAATCCAAAGATAATCAAGCCAATTATAATTGCGGCCAACATTGAAAATAAAAACTGTTCCAATCCAAATAATTTTTGAAGAGGTTCGGATAAACAGTCAAAAAGGGTTCGCAGGATTGGTCCCACCGTACAAAAAATAAATGAAAAAAAAAGTTTTTAAAAATGACAAAAAAATTGGAAATAAAAAAAAAAAAATGAAGACAAAAACAGGAAAAAAAAATCTGCAACAAAGTCAATCTCTGGGCGCCTGAGTGCGAGTAGGTGGGGGTCCGAGGTTTATTATTGTTTGCGGGTTACTACGAACGTGTTTTTGGTAGTTGAACGTTTTGCTCTGACCAACCAGAGGATACGACAATGCTGACGTCGTCGCTAATTTCGAAACGGGCCCATTGCTAAAAAAGTTCAAGTTCTGTTTGAAAGTTCGAAAAGACAAAAATCTAATTCACTCCCCCCCCCCCAAAAAAAAGAATAATTACGTCACAATTCATGACTACAATTTTATGGAACAAAAATTTGATTTGAGATTTGCAAATTTGCAGGTGTGGGCAATTCCCAGCCGTAGTGTCCACGAGCAAACCAGCTCCTGTGACAATGGCGGCATTTTTTTTTTTTTTTATGGGGGGGGGGGGCAGTTGTAGTGTCCTGTCAAGGACTCCCACCCCGCCCCCGTTCTATTTTTGAGGTGGTCTTATCACAGCTGTTGCATCAGCGGTGGCAGGCAGGCAGCCCGTCTTAGCCCCTCCACGCTTTCTTTCTGTCCCCCTGCGGCCTTCGGTCCCGGTAAGACCCCTCGCCCGTTTGGCTGGCTTTCGCCACTTTGGCCTAAACATAACAATACAGCTTAAACACGCCAATTCTCTTTTTTTTTTTCCTCCTTTCTCTGCCCTTCATGTCTTTAAAAATGTTTGCCAAGTGCTTGTTTAACGCATGTTAGCATCGTTTGTCATCGACTCACACGAACGTTTCGACCTTCCAGTCTTTTTTTGTTGTTGTTGTTTTCGCGTCCTTTCCACAATTTTCAAAAGCAAATCACTGCACTTTTTTTGTGCACGCCGACCATCAATAGTGTCGGTTTAGGAGGAAATAAATGAACGTCTTGCCCATAAAAAGAGGGTCTTAAAATAGCCCGCGGCGCTGGAACAGGTGCCATGCGCCGGGGCTTGTGAAAGCGCTGTGAAGGCTGCGCTAATTTTATGCGTGTAAACATTCTCCCTCTGCCAGACTGTGTGGAACATTATTGCTTGCTTTCCATCATTCTTGTACAAATAATACTTAAAAAGAAAAATCCTCTATACTCATAAAAAAATAGCATGATTTAGAAGCCTAACAAATCATATTTGGTACGAAATGCTACTTCAAAATTGGACGTACTACGTCAGTTTGGACGACGAACAATTTTCCAGTGACCAAAACGCCATTTTCAATCTTTCCAGAATCAGAATCAGCTTTGTTGGCCAAGTGTGGAATTTGTCTCCGGTATTCGGTGCTGCTCTGGTACGACATTCAGAACATAGAACAAGCAAACTAACATACGGATGAACTTCGAAGGTCAAACGCAATCCGGTCAACCTCAAGGTTGTCGGGAATTCCATTTCCCCCATAGAAATTAAACACCCCACCCCCCCAAAAAGAAAAAAAAAAAACCCAATCAGAACTTCAATGAATCACTTGATTCTCGTTTGATCCTGACGGAAAACAATTGCCTCTCAGCTGCCCAAAACAAAGATGGAGACCTGTCCAGAGAAGGGCACCCAGGCCGACACCACCCACGGGAAAGGAAACGCGGACCTGACCGAGGACCTGAGCAAGCAACTGGAGGACATCATCAGCGCCTACCAGGCCGACAAGGCTCCGGATGAGCCGGAAGACGCGGAGGAGGTCCGGCCCAACACCCGACGGGACCAGAAACTGGAGAAAAAGATGCTCAAAAACTTGGGTAGGTTTTGCACGTGTGACGCAAACATGTTTCCATTAAATGGGTTTTGTGGCAGGAATCGAATCTACCCAACCACTGGAGTTTTGTTCGGGATCCAAAATGTGCGCTGGAATATAGTTCTGAACACATTTTGAGTAAATTGCTGCGTATCTTCAGTACAATGGCTCAATCCAAAATCACGATCTTACTCTAGGATGTGGACTGGGCTGAGGATTTCATAAGGACAGTACCTCAAAAGTATTTAAAAGGTTTCAGTTAAATTGCTGGCTAGCTTCGGTATAGTCCGAGAACTCGTGGATCAACTGTCAGCATCTGGAATTGGGATTTCAATCTGGACGGTAATCATTTTTTAAACTTTTGTTTCTTCTAACAGACATAAGTGATTACGGTTATGGCGTAGCATCGGTATTATCCAAGAACAAACGGATACATTTCAAATCATGATCTCGATCTGGAGTGTGGACTGAAATAATGCCGTGACTTTGACAAACACATTTGGATTAAATTTGTGTGTACCTTTCATATAATCCAAGAACAGAAGGATCAACGGTCTACAGGAATCAGAATCTGGAATCTGAATTAAAATCAACACTTTTTGAACTGGTTTTAAATCAATTAAATGTGACGTTTCAGTATGACTTAAAGACACATTCCAATCTGGCGCAAGATCAAGATCAAGAATCTGGATGTGATTCTAGAAAGACCAGAATATAAAACATTTCAAATGGATTTTACATTGGTTAATCAACTTTCAAGAATAATAAGCGAGACACTTTCAATTAGGATTCAGACTTTGAATAGATCCAAAAATCCGAGTTGTACGTACTGAATGGAAAAGTTCATGTCATCGGATTTACCAACAGTTTGTCAAGTGTAATAAGAATCGTAATTAAATCACAGCTCCTCTGTTGCTACTCAGGAAAAGATGCCATGCTCCTCATGCAAAGTCTGAACAAGCTCGACACTCCCGAGCAGAAACTGGAGGCCACCATCAAGAAGCACGCCGAGCTGGTGAGTGGATTTACCGTACGCGCCAACAAAATCAGATCAATCCCGCGCTTTATCTTCAAACGTAAGCGTTTGCCGGAACAAGACGTCGAGACCGGGCTCACGCGAGGTTTTGTGCTCGTAGCTGGAGGAGCACCGGAGCGACCAGAAGCAGCTGAAGGTTCTGCAGAAGAAGCTTCTGCAAGTGATGAAGGAGAAGGACCAGCTGCAGAGCGAGCACAGTCGTGCCGTCCTGGCTCGCAGCAAACTGGAGGGACTCTGCCGGGAACTGCAGCGGCACAACAAGACCTTGAAGGTGCCTCCTCCACATCAATCAATCACCTTCTACACTGTAGTATCCGTGACTCTAAATGTGTGTTTAAAAGGCGGGGCCTGGCCTGTTGAGCGACGTGGAAGTCAGGGAATGAGAATGTTGAGCTGGTTGGCAAAACCGTTAGCAGTGCCTCTTGGGTGACAAATTCAGTTGAGGCCATCGTCTCAGAATGTGGTCTTGTTTATTTTATTAGAGTTGACCACAAATACAAAATAATAAGACACACCCCTGTCGGTAGGAGGAGACGCTGCAGAGGTGCCGCGAAGACGACCTGAAGAGGAAGGAGATCACCACCCACTTCCAGGGAACCCTGAGCGACATCCAGGCCCAGATCGAGGAGCACAGCAACCGCAACACCAAACTTTGCCAGGAGAACAGCGCCCTGGCCGACAAGCTCAAGGGCCTCGTCACGCAGTACGACCAGCGGGAGGCGGTACGTACGCTAACCTCGGTCCATACCGCCGTCTAATCGCTCAGTTTTCTGCAACAAGGAAAACTATCCTACAGGTCTTTGTTGTGCTTTGCAGTTTTTGGACTGTATCAAACTGAAAAGTGTTTTAATACAGCGGAACCTCTCACTTAGTTCCCGTTTTCCTCTTTAAAAATACGACTTTCCACAGTATCTCTCCAAAGACTCGTTTTCATCTCCAGACTACTCTGAAAGGATTCTGATTCATTTTATTATGCTGGGGTGTGACTTCGCATTCGCTTTCGTCTTAAAATTAACAGCGCTTAAACTTGGATGGGTCTATTTTGATCCTGGAACTTCCCAAATCTTGACAATTGGGGCCTTGGAAGTCCCCCCCCCCCCCCCCCCAGCTCAACGTGACTCATTTCCTGCTAAACGCTCAATTCCAGAACCTGGAGAAGGTTTTCAAGCACCGCGACCTGAAGGAGAAGCTTCTGGACACCAAACTGACTCAGGCCAACATGTTGCTGAAGGAGGCCGAACAGAAGCACAAGCTGGAGAGGGAGCTGGTACGTATGTGGTCCAGTTCCAGGCGGAACGCCGTTTTGCGTGGGTTCCGTTCTCAATTTTTCCGATGTCCCGACAGCTGCTGCAAAAGGCCGCCGAGTTCAAGTCTCAAGCGAAGGTCTTGAAGGACAACGAGGTGGAGATGAAGGCGCAGGTACGCTCGCGACAGGACGGCCGGAACGTCGCGCTTGCGGGAGGGAGGAAAATAATTCAGAGATTGAATTTTAAGGCCCAGCCCAAAGTGTATTTGTTACTTTTTTTTTTTTTTGAAATGTTAACATTAATTTTGTTCCCAAAGCTCGACATGTACTCCAAGAAGTTTGAAGAGTTCCAGGGCACCGTTTCAAAGAGTAACAGCGTCTACAGCAGCTTCAAACAGGACATGGACAAAGTAAGTATGCCGCCTTTTCAAGGAAGGAACAGGAAAAAAAAAATGGAAGTTATTTTTAGCCGGATAATATGTTTGTTGTGCTCCAAGATGGCCAAGAAGATGAGGAAGCTGGAGAAGGAGTGTCAATCATGGAAAAGCCGCTTCGACGGCTGCAGCCGGAGCCTCGTGGACATGGCGGCGGATGTAAGCGCCTTTCTGCCTTTGTTTCTTCTTCCCGGATCGACTGATGTGCGCCGTGCGTGATGCTCGTTAGAGCTCCAACCGAGCGGCGGGAAATGGGAGCCAACGTCCAGGATTTGAACAATATATACAATAATAATATTAATAAATATCTCACACGTTCACATTTTTTTGCCAAACTCTTTGACATCTTTTTATCGAGTTGGCAAAAAAAATGCCCAGAATGTCCTTTTCAAGCTATTCCAGTTGGTCGTTTCTGCCAGGCCTTTGAACTTTCTCATTTATATTCAATAAGTGAAAAAGCTTTGCTTTGATTGGATAGTTGTTCTTCCTAATTGAAATATGCAATGCAGCTACGCTCTGATTGGCCCTTGACGATATGGCCGTCTCTCGTGGCAGCCGAGAGACCATTGCGGCATCCCGTTTGGATCCTCCGACGTGGTCTTACTATCACTGCGATGCAGAACCTAGCAAGTGCTCCTTGGGTTGCTGGTCTGCTAATATGCAACGTTGAGAGGGGGAATACACCCTGAATTGGTCGCCGGCCAATCACAGGACACATCTAAACAACCAACCATTCACACCATTTGACTGTTTAAAGTTTTCAGTTTTTGGAGACTAGAGTACTCGGAGAAAACCATAACTCCAAAGGAGATAGCCCCGAGCCGGATTTGAACCCACAACCTAAAAACTATGTTTACCTTCTGAGAGGTAAACCAAAAAAATCCTCAAAATGAAAGTGATCTGAACACAAATGCTGCTAGAACACATGAAGACATACAGTAAAAACTACCCAGAGGGGAAAAAGTCGCACTGATGAGCTGAGAGAAGTCACAATGAACAATTTATCCATCGGTCCCAGATGGCCAAGGCGGGCACACCAGCACGAGCCTCATAAGTGAAGGAGAAAGTGTGGCAAAAAATGTGTTGTTTATAGTTGGAATGAATATCCCAGTTATGTGGGTACTTTCTGCAGAAAGCTGTGAGGGACAAGGAGCTGGAGGTGGTCACCCTCAAGAACCAGAAGCTGGAGAGTCTGTGCAGGGCCTTGCAGGACCAAAGGAAGTCTCTCTACGAGAAGGTTCAAGCAGCCGGGGTCCACCCTGAGGAGGGGGCGAAAAAGGACGTCCCGCAGGAGGAGGAAGACGGCGAGGGGTCGTCGACCGCCGACCCCGCCGGGTCCGGGTCCGCCGACTCCCCGGAAGCCCTCCTGAGCCTGGAACTGGCCAAACTGAAAGCCGAGCAGGCGCTCCTGAAGGAGCTGGCCGGCTCCATCGCCGTTCCAGCGGACGCGACGACGGAAGCCCCCTCCCGAGAAGCCCGAGAACCCGCGGAGAACCTCGCGGGGCGGGGCCACCAAGAACGTTTGGAACTGGAGTCTGTTCACTAACGATCCCAATTCCAATAAAGTTGGGACGTTGGGTTCAACATAAATAATAATAACTTAAAAAAAAAAAAAAAAAAAAAAACAGAATTTCAATCTATATTTAATACATTACAAATATATTTAATGTTCAAACTGATCAATTGTACTCTTTTTGCGTTGCAGCCATAAAACTCTTGAGCTGATGGCTATTTGCTAAAAACATAAATTGACGATTGAACATGATTTTCAAATCATTTTCTGTTTTCATCTTTTGCTTAATACAACGTCCCAACTTCATTGGAATTGTACCAGATTACTAGTTACTAGTTATTTCCGTCTCAGTATTGCAAAATGAAACTTTACACAAATTCATTGCATTTTCCAAACAATATGTATAAAGAGGACACAATTTTTACAGCAATTCCCGCATTATTGGGTTTTTGTGTGTGAAAAAAGGTGTAATATTACAAGAATAATTTTTTTTGAGGGAGGAAACATATGTCAATATATATTTCCAAAAATAAGATTTTTTTAAGAGAGTTAAGATTTTTTTTATATATAAAGAAAGTCTGAACATTACATAAGTTTTTTTAAAAAATTAAAAATGGCAATAGTCCATGACTATTTTTTTAAGAGCAAAAGTCCTTTTTTTTCCCACGAAAAAAATTGCAACAATTCAGAAAAAAATTTGTATATTTTCAAGACAAATTTTTTTTTTTAAATGATGTGATTTTTTCGGTAAAAAGTCTGATATTATTACATAAGTGACATTACAAAAACAGTGATCTTATGCAAATGAATTAGTATTTATAATAAATGATTTTGTGAAAATTACGACCAAAAAATATTGACAAAATTTAGTTGTAATATTTCATGAAAAAGTCACAACACGGGAGAATAGTTGTAGTTTTAAGAAGACATTTTTTTTCATGTATTTCTGATAAAACGTCTAAAGTTGTATTTACAAGATAAGTATTTAAGTCGTAATATGAGAATTTTTTTACAGTGTACTCTTGTGCTAAAAGTTTTTTTTTCCCCTGATAAAACATTTTTCCACCTATCAAGAAAAAAAACTAATATTGCAATAATAAAGGCTCATGTACTGTGACAAGCACACATACAGTATAAATATGAGCGCAATAAACAACTATTCAGAGAAGTTCTCCTTAGGGATAAATATATCACAATAATAGCGATAAATTAATATACTTGGTGAGTCTCTTTCACAGACAAATTCTTTAAAAAATAATTTTTAAAAATTCATTTGTCAAAAAAAAAAGTGCGCCATCTGCTGCACAGTCATGGTCACAGCAATCTGCACCTTGACAAGGATGCCCAAAGACTAGAATTATGTATTTATTTATTTTTGGTCACTATGGAGACGTGCACCTGAATACAAGCGCTGTCAGGGCAGCGTAAATTCGCTTTCCACGCGGCGGCGGCCACACAAAGGCCGGGCGGAGGTGCCGCGCGCCGATAAGAGCCCGGCCGACGACTCGCGCGGCGCCGCTTTCGAGCTGTCCGAACGCACAAAGACGACGACGACGACGACGACGTGACAAAGGTCGTCGCGGCGTTAATCTGCAGGGGGGGGGGGGCAGAAATCACGCACGGTCGTTAATCTTTCGCGGACCAATTACACACGAGTCAGCACTCGGCGTGTACACCTCAAGGTTTTTGTACTTTGTTTCTCTTGAAAACGACCCAACATATGCGATACTTCAAATAGATTTTAAAAATGAATAATCATGGGGAAAAAAATCTGAATAAAAAATGTTACACTCTAACTTTAGACCCACATGAATGCCATTTTTCCTGGACGGGGGGGAAAAAAAATACTCGATTCTCATAAAATTACAACCTTTCGCCAAAAATCTGACATTTTCTCAAAAGATACGACAATTTTCGGTTCAATTATTACACTACACTATTAAGGTTGTCTGTCGGTACGACGGCGTACTCTGTAATTGGATACTTTGATTACACCAATTTTAGGGGAACAAAACTGTTCCGTTCCATGCCATTGACGGCTTTCCAAGTCAAATATCCACATCAACCGGAAAAGCCTGGCAGTGAATGAGTTAATGCAAGAGTATTACAGGACTTTTTGAAAAAATATATATTATTATTAATATTGTTAAATGCTTGGTGTGCTGGCATAAAAGACAGACGAGGTTTTGGCCTCACAGTTCTGAGGACCTGGGTTCGATCCCAGACCCGCCTGTGTGGACTTTGCATGCTCTCCCCGCGCCTACGTGGGTTTTCTCCGGGCACTCCGGTTTCCTCCCACATCCCAAAAATATGCGACATTAATTGGACGCTCTAAATTGCCCATAGGTGTGATTGTGAGTGTGGCTATTTGTCTCGATGTGCCCTGCGATATGCTGGCGACCAGTTCAGGGTGTACCCTGCGCCTCCTGCCCGTTGACAGCTGGGATTGGCTCCAGCAAATCCCCGTGACCCTCATGAGGATAAGCGGCAATTAAAATGGATGAAAAGAGATAAATCAATAAAATAAAATCTGACATTTACAAAGACAATCATGCTCATTTGCGATTGACAACAGGGGCCCATTTTTGATACAGATAGTGAGGATAAGCGGTAGAGGAAATGAATGAATGATTGGATTTTGCCCCGGAACTCATTTGAGTTATTGTGGTCAGTGGCGTCGTTGAAGGCAATCCATGACGAAGTTGTTTTGAGAAACGAAAGCTTGACTCGTCACGTCAATCAGCGGCGGGTCAAAAACACAACACGGTCGATTTGCGAGACGTCGCCGTTGCGGAAAGAGACGGACAGTAAACTCAAGACTGATGATGAAATCAGGACTTTGAGCTGCCCCACATTGCTTTTTATAAACAAACGGCGGCCATTCTTGCCGGCGATGGCGGACTTCAGCGACCTCATCGGCCACGTTGGAGACTTTGGGCCTTTCCAGAAGAGACTGGTGGCGCTATGTTCCCTGCCGCTGATCCCCTTCTCCTTTGCCCTGGTGGGGGTCGTTTTCCTAGGCAAGACGCCGGATCACTGGAGGCCGAGCGCCTCCGGGCGGAATGCGGCTGGACGGAGGCGCAGGCGAGGGAAGTCACTGTACCCCGGTCTGGAGCGTCCTTCGGCCGCTGCGAGAGATTCGACTTGAACTGGAGTCAGATCGCATGAGGAGAACTGGACCACCTTCCGGACTTCAACACCACCCCAGTGATACCTTGTGTCGGAGGGTGGGCATTCGATAAAAACTACACCACAATTGTTTCTGAGGTACTTGTGTTCTCTTGATGTTTTCTAGCCGAATCCTTGGAGAGAAACCGCTCAGGCGTACGCGGTAAAAATAGCCACGATGTTCCAGTTTACTCTGGAGAGCTGCGATAAGATGGGAAAGATCTTACTGAAGAAAAATCCTGCGTATAATATACAAATTTGTATTGATATGACAATAAGATTCCTTCAGTCGTTTGTTATCCTAGTGTATTTAAAACAGAGACTTTATCTCCAGAAGTTGCGATGTCTGAGCCTCCGAGACCGACTCCACAGCAGGAAGTCTTCAACACTCTCTCAAATCTTCTTCACTGATGCGACACTATCGTTATATTTAGATTCAATCTCAAAACTGGGTCCTCCAAACCAGTTGAAGCGATCCCACGCCAAGCAAAATTGGAATATGGATTTGGTGATCCAGGCCAACACAGATTGGGATCAAATGCTGTCCTCGGGTATCTGAAAAAGTCCAAGGTGGAGATTCTGATTATTTTGAGGCCAAAGATAAGGACTGTCCTGCTCCTACTGGAGCCAGGATCCTGGATTCAAGATGGCTCTCTAGGTTTGAATTACTCCAATTTGAAATCAAGGTGAACCAGATTAAATGTTTTGAAATACTGGACCAGGCAACTATTTGCAAAAAAAGAGACAGGAAAGAAATCTGGTGACTTTTTGCGGTCTTATCAAAGACTTCTGGAGAGTCTACCCAGAGCAGATGGTCACCTCCCCTTGGCCAGGCTGCAAATGAATCTTCATTCACATCTCCTGATTAATCGTTTCGGCTTTCTACCCCGCAGTTCTCGTTGGTGTGCGAGAGCTCCTGGCTCGCTAATCTCAATCAAGTCGCGCTGGCGTGTGGGCTCTTCATCGGCGCTTTCTTTACCGGATACATGTCTGACAGGTTTGCCTCTCGATGTGTATTTTTGTGAAAAAAAAAAAAAAAAAATCCAAAACAAATAAGTCCTTCTCACAGGTTTGGCAGGAAGCCTTGTTTCCTCGCCTTCACGTTTTGCTTGGGTTTCGCCAGCGTGGGCGTGATGCTGTCGCCGTGGTACCCGCTGCTGCTGGCGTTTCGCTTCCTGCAAGGGTTTTTTGAAAAGGGAGCGTGGTCGGCGTGCTACGTATTGCGTATGTGGACGCTTGTTTCTGTAAAAATATTGACAAATGATTTTTAGTCCTAAAGCCAGGTACACACAACCGGAGAAACCCAAGGATCGGGCTTCTGATCGCAAGTGGGGTCAAATGCACAAATTTGGGCCAATTATCGGAGTGTGTACCGAGCTTAAGGTCAAACGTCGGTTGGGTTAGGTCTTCCAAATAATCTTTGGTCTTCATACAAAAAAAAAAAAATAGTGTTTGAGTTCTTCAGCTCAAACAACAGGAAATTTGTGTCGATGGTGTGCCGGTCGTTTTACTCCATCGGCATGGTGATCCTGCCCGGCCTGGCCTACCTCGTGCCCTCCTGGAGGACTCTGCAATTTGTCATGACTCTACCCTGGCTCCTCTTCATTCCGTACTACTGGTAACTGCAATTACTGCCGTAGGATACTTTTTATAAGTTCGGGGCATCCCAAAAATAACTACGTGTTTTGTTTAGGATAGTTCCAGAATCTCCACGTTGGCTCTTCTCTCAAAAGAGGGACTCGGAGGCCGTGAGAATCCTGACACACGTCGCCAAGCGCAATGGGAGAAGTTTGCCGCAGAACTTTCAAGAGGTACACTAAAAAAAAAAAAAAAAAAAAAAAAAAAAGCTAAGGATATTGGACTTGTGGTGGAATTTTAGGATGAAAGAATGAAAGATTACCTTAACCATCTAAAAATTTGCAAGGGATGAAACGGGATGATCTCAGAAGCAAATTTCCATGGATCACCAGTTGTGAATTTTACCATTCCGCTCCTTGGTAGAGAACAGCAAAGTTGTGCGTATTGTTTGGACTTCAATGTAAGAGCTACGATCCAAAAGCATCTACACATTTGATTCACTGCAGATGATTCCTCTGGAGAAGAAGGAAGAACGAGATCCCGTGTCCTTTCTGGACTTGCTTAAGACTCCCTTCATCAGGAGGAACACGCTCATTTTGATTTATGCTTGGCAAGTTAGTTTGATGATCCTCGTGGCTGGACCGGATTCCTTTCTCCAGTCAAGTGTTTGCCTCAATTACCCCTCTGCAGGTTTTCAAGCAGTAGTGTGTTCTACGGTCTGGTTTTGAGCCTGGGAATCACTGGTGACAATCACTTCTTGGACTTCTTCATCTCTTCGGTGGTGGAGCTCCCCACGGGCCCGATTTTCTACCTGCTGGTGGACCGAGTTGGCCGGCGGACCCTCTTAGCCGCGACCAATTTAATCGGAGGCCTCGTCTGCCTCGCCGCGCCCTTCATTCCCGCAGGTAGGGTTTGAGGTGACCGCCGCCGCGCTTGCGTGATACAATTCACATTTCTGTAACGGAATTTTCTATCCAGAGGTTTCCTGGTTGAAAAAAGCCTCGGCATTCGTTGGGAGGCTCGCTATTGCTACCGCTCTGGAGACGCTCAGCTTTGCTAACGCGGAACTGTATCCCACCACTCTGAGGTGTGAAATCGATGACTGCGGATGTTTGTCACGCACCTACCTCAAGAGAGGACGAACAAAGTGCAAGGTGCAAAACGGTAGAGCATGTTTACCACAGAAAAGGAGGAGGGACGGTTCTCTGTAAGCCTGAAAGCAAAAATTACCTCATCCAGGCAACAATTTTCTATCGTGCTTATCCTCGTGGGGGTGCCTAACAGCTAACTTTGGGCGAAAGACAAAATTGTCCCTGCACTGATCACCGGCAAAGTTGCAGGGCACGCACAGACAAACAAGTTTCGAGTATGTCGAGAGAAAGAAGGAGTAGCGAGGGAAAAAAAAAAAACACGCAAGCACAAGGATGACACGAAAACTCAACATCGATAGACATAGATAGATAGATAGATAGATATAGATAGATAGATAGATAGATAGATAGATAGATAGATAGATAGATAGATAGATAGATATTCTATCACACCATTTGGCATTCTTATGCAACAATAGCGTCATCTGTCTTTTTGCTAGCATAGGCACTACTCACAAAAAAATTTGAGATCGTACCCATTCGGGTGGAATTTCAAGACGAACCTGAAACGCACTGTAACCTTCCCAGCTCAACTGATTTTGACCTTCTCTAAACTTTGAAAGTCCTCTAACAAGGTGAGCAGCGACACTTACAACAGGTGGTTGATACATGAAAATGTCCTCGCATGTCCATTTTTACTCCTTTCCCTGACTTTTCCAGTCCCTTGAGAGCGTAGGTGCTACCAACAAATTGCAATGTTCTGAATTTACTGATGAAACTCCTACTTGCACGACCATGATGTCGTTTTTTCGGACAGAAATCTGGGAGTGTCCGTGTGTTCATCGGCCTGTGACGCTGGGGTCATCGTGGCCTCGTTGCTGCTCTACAGGCTGGCAAGCATCTGGCAGGAGCTTCCCTTTTGCGTCTACGGTACGCTCGAAAACGTTTTACCAACCTCATACCGCGTTCATGACAGGGGCCAAACATAAATATTTTTTTTTCTTTTGAAGGGGCTATGTCTGTGATCAACGGCGGCTTGGTGACACTGTTGCCAGAAATGAAGGGGGTCGTGCTACCGGAGACCATCGAGGACATGGAGAAACTAAGAAGGTACGATGAACTCCGCGGTCTTCCTTGGGGAAACATTCCCCCTTTCTGAAAGAAGACCCTTAGCGATTATTCTGTGATGTGGAGTTATTAGGGTAATTTTTCTTCTTGTGGTGGGAGCTTAGCAAGGACTGATTTTTCCTCAGGCAACCTTACATGCTAAAACTTGTTAAAATAATGATGCTTGCAAAACCTCATTTGTGTGGTCAACACAAAATTGGGCCGGGCCACGGACTCAGCTAGTTGAGGATTTGTAAAACGTGTCGCACAAAGTCATTCACCACAGTAAAAATGACGAGGAAATAAGTTTGCAATGGCTACGTAGCTACCACAAAAGCTAAAAGTTAGCCTAGCTTCTTCGATTTCTTCTTTTTTGTATTCATTAGCACTCTGGATGCCCTGCGGAACGCTTTTGCCTCTCACTGGTCAGTCTCGGTACTACATCACGCCTAAGTTAAGATGTTAAAACTCCGTGTATGTACATTTTCATACCTCCCCTTGCTTCATCTCTAATGTCCTCTCATCCCTTTTTGTGGTTCCTTGCAGAAAAACCAACCAACCCAAGGAAGGGAACGTCTCAATGAGATGAAGAAAGGCAGGAGTTTCGAGAAGGATTTTTGCGTCCTTCTCTTGGAATTTAGACAAACTTCTCCCGGGGAATTTGCCCAATTGAGGTCCAGTTGGAAGCTCGTATCCATGACAAATGAGAGACCCTAAACCGCGAAACTTTTTGCTTATCTATAACGTGTCCACGGTGTCTACGTTTGATTATTTCAAGGATTTGAAATGGGGCCTATTCATTTCCATCTGGATCTCAATTTATAGTCTCCGAGGCCTGTAACACGAGTGTTCTAAGAACAAATTAGGAGGTGCTGGATATTGATGTACGACATTATCCTCTATCTGTTACTCTATCCTTCTTTTTGAATCATGTCTATTTTAGAAGTGCCAATAAAGAGAATTGCAAGATTAAGCCCGTCTCTCTTAGCGTCCGCCTTCTTACTACCATCCAGACAACAATACCGGCGTTTGTCGTCTATTTGTTCCACCGTATATCTAATTGATGCGTGTTTTTATTCAGTCTTTTGTCCCGCTGAACGTTTACCCAGAAAAGGCTGCGGGCGGCCAACAAAAGCTGCCCCACATACGACGCGGCGACTGAATGGGACGACTGGTACGTGTTGGCTTTGCTGAAGATCACTGGTGTGCGTGAGAAGTGGGTGTCAAGCCATTAAAAAGAACCAAAAAAAACAAAAAAACAGCATCTGATTATGACCCAGAAAACGTTTGGCAACGCAAGAGTCACGTGATTAAAACGAACTGCGCCACAGACGATCAACTGATTTTAAGATAAGTTTGCGCGACTGAGCACTCGAGATTTAAAACTGTTAACTGGAGTCCAAGGACAAAAATGACATGCCTCTGACAGACTTATGATTAGGAAAGTTTTCCCCACACAAATAACGAAGCTCTGCTGACCCGTTAAATGAGAACAGAGGGGGCTTGGAGAGGGGCTGTGAAGAGGGGATGAAGTCTGCAATTATGTTAAGACCTCACTGAGCGGGCGCAGCGAGTTTAAAGCGCAAAGAAAGAAGGACAGGGACGGTTTTGAAAGTTGGGCCTCTCTCGATTCCGGAGGAATATTAATTGGTGCGAAATGGCGGCAGACGCGGAACGGGAAAAACTGGCCCACGTCATCAGACAGTGGAACAACAACAGACTGGACTTGTTTGAAATAAGCGAACCGGACGCAGTGAGTAACCTGCGGCTACCAAGAGAACTGTACTACCGCACGCTAGCTTTGACACCTTGGGGCTGGTTAACTGAAATCCCCAAGATCGGGCACTCTATTGTGTGTGGAATAGTTCAGATTGTATACGCTGTTGGTGGGTCAAAAAGTGTAAAATTGATGGAACCACCTTATGCATAATAGGGTTTCGCACTTTCGGTAGAAAATTTGGGAGCGCACCGCAAGAGCAAAATGAAGTTGGAAGTGATGGAATTGGAAGTGTTAATGGGAGAAGCAAACAAACATGGGAAATTACTACAGTAGTTACAATTGAGTTTGCAGCCAATTTGTGTCTGTACAATGTTGAGTAAATCAGGTCCCTGATGTTTTAACATAGACTACCTTCTGCAAAATGACAATAGCCTTAAGAAAGTGTGTATTTTTTTCATTTTATTTTTTTTGCTGATAGAATCTGGTGTTCCAAGGCGTGATGCGCTTCTACTTAGAAGATCGCACCGGGGGAAACATTGCAACCAAGTGCCTGCGGTTTTGCAGCGAAGATTCCACTACCGAGGTGGTCGAAACGCTAGCCGAGAAATTCCGTCCGGATATGAAAATGCTGAGCACTTGTTACTCCTTATACGAGATCCACGGCGAGAAGGGTGAGGCACCGCGTTCTGCTCCGATTTTCAAGTGTCACTGCTCGTATCCTGTAACTTGGAGTTTCTTTGTCCGCACCCACGCAACAAGAACGCCAAATGGACCCAGATGAGAGACCTTTGGTGGTCCAGCTAAACTGGAACTCGGATAACCGCGAGGGACGATTCGTGCTCAAGAAAAGCAAGGAGACGACTGAGGTATCATCCGTCGACTGCAAGCTTCAAGAAGACATCCGCAAACGTTTCTGAAATTATAAAAAAAATCCACGTGATCAATACAGGAGAGCTGTCAGATCAAGGAAAAGGCGGGCGTGATCCAAACGTTCAAGAGAACTCTGTCGAGAAAAGACAAGAAGAAAAAAAGCAAAGTCTCTGACAGGCCTGCGGGGGACGAGAACAGGTAAAAAAAAAATAAATAAAAATAACTGCAAATCAATTCACGAGAAGATAACTTACTTCTTGAAACAAACATCTAGTGCAAGTCAAAGGTCACCGAACGGCAACTCAGAAGCACCGGAAGTTATAAAAGGTAAGCAAGCCGTTATCAACACAAGGGTGGCGGCTTCAGGTGTTTGCTTTTTCATTGATTCCACGATTATTAAAACCACACAGACGGACCCCCGCCAGACGTCTTCGATCAGTTTGGTTTACCACTTGGAATTCAGCTCAGCGAGCACAGTGAGTACAACTGCAAGCCAGTGACGACAAGAAACCGAGTGCTAATACTTTTTTACTAGATACTGTTGGCGCGATATAATGTTTGCGACTGGGACAGTAACCTCGGTCCTCGGGGTGTACTCATGTCTTCGTGTGACAGTAACCTCGGTCCTCGGGGTGTACTCATGTCTTCGTGTGACGTTTCAGCTGAGGAAGCCTTCCTGACGGCGGTCATCAATTACGCCAATAGCTCCACGATTCACTTCAAGCTCTCGCCAGCGTACGCCCTCTACGCCGCGGGCCGCTTCGGGCTCCAGCGGCCGCACGCGCCGACCGGCTGCATAAATTTCATCGCGGACAAGATGGTGGCCTTGACAAGCAAGGTCATCCAGGCAAGTCCTGGATTTTTCTGTAGAGTAGGGATGGTTTCTGTAACAGTGATATGACGGTAGCGGTATGAAAAGGTCGGATGAAGTTAGGCACGTAGCCGATGAAAGTCTAGATGCAGATATTTGGACAATCACCAAGACAAAATCATTGACTCTGTGGTTCTGTGGTTAGAGGATCAAGGACCCTGCAAGGACAGTATTTTCTATTCTTCTTCCAGAGGCAGCAGGACATCCCCGGCGCGCTCGCCTTCTGGATGGCCAACACTTCAGAGTTGCTCAACTTCTTCAAACACGACAAGGACCTCAGCGGGCCCACGCGACAGTGTCAGCTGGATCTGTCCCGGCTGGTGCACAAAGCTTACACGTAGGTGGTTCCCTTTAACTCTTTGAACAGACTTAAATGCTACCCATCCATTCAGTTTTTGATTCCATGTTTTTCTATCACCCTAGTCACCTGATTCAGTGTGTCCAGATCGAGCTAAGCAAATACTTGCCCACCTTTCTGATTGATCCTGAGCGACATGGTCCTCTTCCTGCGGGCATAGGTAAAAACGCCCTCTTGTTTTTATTTTTAAAAAATGTATAAAAGGTCAAAGACTTTTTTTTTTTTTTTGTCACACTGTTTGCAATATGTGTTTGGGGTGGAGTCAGGGTGGGTTTCTGGCTCACGCAAATGCAGAGTACGACTTCCGTGACGACCAGAGGCGGAGTTACGGCTTTTCGGCAACGAGTGTCGCCGACTTAGTGACTTTGTCGATATAGTTAGCAACTGTTGCCAACCTTTTGTATCCATTCTTTTTCAAAAACAACAGCAAAACAAATCCAGTAACTTTTTGTGGTGCAACGGAAAACTTCTGGAGACTCTTGAGACTCCCTCCAGATCAGGAGATCTTGAACCGTTTGCATCCAGACTATTTCAACTACAAGCCACCAATGCGGATCCGGGGATGTGCCGCATGCTGTGGACAAATCACCAAAGACAAATTACCACATCGACAACTTAACCAGCAACGATGTTGCACCGACACTGCACAGAATAGTTACGACATACGGAAGAATTTGGGGAAATAGGCAGATAGCTGGGATGGGATCTAGCATTCCCGCAACCCTTGTGAGGATAAGCGGCTCAGATAATGGATAGATTGTTGGCAGATCACCAAATTTTTCTTGGTTATTTAATAAACGATAAATACATCTATTGAAAAGAACTACGTAGCATATGCTATCTTAACGCTAACATATGACAAAGACCATAGGCTAGCAATTAGCATCCATGTGGTGGTGTGTTACCCTTTAACGAGGGATATAAACTGATATAGCAAAACTCATAGGCATAGATTCTTTATTTTCTGCAAATAATGACAAATATTACTGCCGTACTGAGAAGCTAAAAGAGGAGCTGAGTCTCGAGTACAGAGTAAACATTTGTATGTATTAAAAGGTAATCTAATCCAAAATGTCCCCTTTAAAACAGTTAGAAGCTTAGAAGAGATGCCATGTTCACAGGCGTTTGGTTTTTGTGGCGCTATCATTGCAGAGATGGTGATGAAGACCCTGATGAAAACCATGTCGCTGTTACGCCGCTACCAGGTCAACCCGGCCCTCGCCATTCAGCTCTTCTCCCAGCTCTTCCACTTCATCAGCGCCTGGCTCTTCAACCGCCTCGTGAGCCCCGACGCCAGCGCCCCGGCCCTGCGCTCCCACTACTGGGGGGCGGCTGTCCGTCAGAGGCTGAGCGGCATCGAAGCCTGGGCGGAGAGGCAGGGCCTGGAACTGGCTGCCGACTGCCACCTGGGACACGTGGTCCAGGTCGGGTTTTCCCCAAAGCCAACAGGATTAAACACCGTAGCTTGTGTTTTTTTTTAATACTATGGATTAGCTTTCCAGTAAAGCCCTAACGATGTTTACAATAATAATGCTGTATTATTTCCAAATATTATTATTATTTGACTCCCAAGTCACACCTGGTGGTGGTAAGTTAATTCTGTGGCTGCCATTCTGCGCCTACGACTCTCCTGACCACCACATTCATTCATAGCCCATGTGGGTTAAGTCTGAGACGACGACGGCATACGTTCAGGATACGAACATCTGGGTACACTTGCCCCCCCCCCACCCCCCGCCCACGCTAATGGATTAATTGCCTATATTGAGTGTTTAAAAGCATAAATATATCACTATCATCCCAAAACGCATCTACCGTTACCCTTGAAATTAATGATCTGCTTTAAAAAGATCAAATAAAATGCACCAGAGATCCACAAGTAGGCGAGTTTTTTTCCTGGGAATAGCTGAGGATAGGTTAAAGACAGGAAAAAATGAAAATCAATATGGATTGTCACTGTTTTTGTCTTACATTTTTTCCCCCCCCAAACAGGCAACAATGCTCCTGACCATGACCAAATACACCATACAAGATGTGAAAGAGATCCAGAACAGCTGTTTCAAGTTGAATTCACTGCAGCTGCGGACTTTGCTAGCCGGATACTTTTACGCACCCAATGAGCCTCCCATCCCAGCGGTACGTGGTTGTTCCTGTACTCTTGCGGTAACTCACTGATGCGACATGTCAACGGTGCCCCGTCCCGCTCCAGGACTTGATTGACGCCGCGGTAGCGGGCGCAGAGGCCTCGGCGGACAACCTGATTCGGCAGGAAGGCAGAGACATCCAGCTGGAGGAGGACCTCGACCTCCGGCTTCCCTTCCTGCTGCCGGATGGCGGGTATTCCTGTGACAACGTGAAAGGAATCCCTCCTGGATTTCGGGAGTTTCTGGAGCCCGTTTGCCAGAGAGGTAACGACCAGGTAAAAGTTTAAAGTGTACAAAACCAAACCTCCAACCTTGTGTGATGCTTCCTTTGTAGGTCTTTGCTATTTGACCTCCCAGCAGAATCCTAAAGGTGATTGGACCATCTTCTTCACTGAACCAGGAACGCCATACTTGGAACGTATTACAGAATTTGTTACCAAAAGATTTTTTTTTTTTTTTTTAAATGCCACGGCATTACTGTCTTGGTTTATTTTCTCATCAACAGGACAACCAGAGAGAGCCAGAGACTGTTACGGTCACCCTGGAGAAACCTCTCAAAAGTGGCATGGGTGTTAGCATTGTGGCTGCCAAGGTATCCGTGGCAACCCCGACAAACACATGTTCTCACGCCATTGCCATCCCGCCAAATGTCTGATCTGGTTGTGATTATGCCTAAGGGAGCAGGCCAGGACCATCTTGGGATTTACATCAAGTCCATCGTCAAGGGAGGACCAGCCGAAACGGTGAGTGTTGACAAAACCTCATGGGGAGTCCCAAATTGTGATACAGCCCCGCTTTTGACAGAATGGCCTGCTGACTGCGGGGGACCAGCTGCTCAGCGTGGACGGCCAAAGCCTGCTCGGCCTCAGCCAGGAAAGGTAGCGAGCCAGCTGACCCCAAGCCTGCTAAATTTCACAAGACCTTTTTGCACATTTTTATGTTTTGTCTGGTTAGGGCGGCAGCGATCATGCTACAAACCGGCCCTGTTGTGACCTTAAAAGTGGCGAAGTTTGCCGCCAGCTACCACGGCCTCGGCGTTCTGCTGGGCGTTCCCGCCGCCGCTTGGGATGCAGGTAAGGACCAGGAACGACAACCGAATTGCTTTTAATGTCTGATAACCACATTCTACTCCGGAAGAGTGGGATCAGAGCCATGACGACAGAAACCGCAAGGAGACGGTTCTGTACCCCGTCGAGGATGCAGGCCCATCGGAGCAGCCTCAGGGTCCGGAGGGCCGCGGGGGTAAAATGAAAGCGCAGATCGTCCAGAAGACCAGACAATTTTATCGTTCCAACCCCAACGTGGTCGGTGGGTGACGTCCATTCTGATGTTGCGATGATACTCCAAAGCGGGTGTCACACGAAGAGCTGTGGTACTTTTAGTATTTGAGTACTTTTTCCTGCATATTAGGGCAAGATTTCGCCCCGGGGGATGGAGATGATCTCGCCGACCGAGACGTGCGAGGGAACAAGTCAGTTTCCAACCTTTGCACTGATGTATGACCTGACGAAACCTTCCGAATGATTCTGGCACCACAGATGTTTCCATGTCATGCAAGGACGACCATTTTGTCTGTTTTTAGACATTACACCAACAATATCTGACACTTCCAGCCTTGAAAACTCAGGACAAAAACACATCCGCATCCAGTCGATCGCAGCAAATGTTTCAGGTGTCTTTGCGGCCTTTGGGAGGAGAGAGTTCTGTTCGCAAACGGACTTTGATGGTAAATCTTTTACTGCTTTTAAAACAACTGCACACGACCACGATCTATGATTCATATGTTCCCTTCGCCCATCTAGCGTCAAGCTCTGTCACAGGAAAACTTGTGCGTGGACGCAGGAGGCCCCCTACTGGACAAAAGTCAAACTATCTGGCAGGGCTTGGGCCCCAAGCAGAACTGCCACTCGCACCGTCTTATTCGCCCAAGCTTTTCCACGCAAAACATCATCGCTGACAACTGCTGTCCGGCCAAAGGGCAGCAGGGAACTCGCGCCGGAGTCTGGAGGACCCCCTTTTCGCAACAGCCCACGCCGATCCCCTCGATCCAGCCCGTTCGTATAGACATCCCTGTGACCGGGCCCACCATTTCTCGCGCCACTCCTCCCCTTAAAACATTCCAAAATCGTTCCTGTGTGACGGCGCTGAGGTCCGGTGAAACCCTGAAAGTAAACGGACACTCGAATGAAAGGAGACCGAAACCTCCCACCAGCTACGCATGTCCAATCTCCGCTGATAACCAGCTCCCGCGGCCCTCGCGGCTACCCAAGCAACATGCGGCTAAACCTCAAGTGAGCATCACTCCGACTAAGCAGGTTTCCTTCCAAGAACTGCCGACCCAACAGGGGAAAAGTGCCGGTCCAGTAGAGCCCAAAGACCCCCGGGAACCAAATAAGAAGCTGGACCTGAACGAGTTGGAGCTCCTGGAGCGGGAGGTGAGGGCGCTCCAGGCCAAGGCCGACCGCAGCGCCCAGGAGACCCAGCGGCTCGCCAATCTGAGCCTGGAGTGGCAGTTTCAGAAAAGGCTGCGAGAGATCCAGAGACGGGGGGAGGACGAGGACCAGGACGACGAGGACTTGGACATGATGGTGACAATAAAAGAGCTGGAGAGAAGAGCTCAGGTGAGTCGGGGAAAAAAAAAAAAAAATCTTTATTTAACCAGGTAAAAGACCAGTTGAAGTTCAAGTACATATAGACCACGTACAATCCAAAATTTCTTGTACATCAACTTTGTTCACTACCTCAGATATGAAAAGTGTCAAATGTATAAAATATTTGTTCTCTCTCGTAGAAAAAGAGAAGCCCAGCGGAGAACCCAAATGACGATCTGAAAGAGCAGACCAAAAGTCTTGGCACCACCCTAAAGGTCGGGAAAACAGGTACCGCGTTTTAGCAAATCGGTTCAGTTGATGAAGTGATTCAAATACTTTAATTGGTTTTCACTCAGGATTTTATTGTCATTTCAATTTTTTTTTTTTTTGCGCAGATGACGTATTAAGCGGACGGCTGCAAGACAACGCGGTGCTTCAAGAGTAAGTCATCGTTATTCTTTTGCTTCTAGCGGTGACGACTCGTACGGCGAACCGCGACAGTCTTGTATTTGCAACCAAACCCTGAAAACTCGAGGTTGTGTTTCCTGTTCCCCTTGTAATGAAAGTCGAGTGTTCAGTCGAAAAAAAAAAAAAAAAAAAAAAAACGAAACCAAAAACTGCTCATCTGCAGGTGCTGGGAGGACAAAACGCCGAAGACCTCAGCCCCGGAGAAGCTACCATTCAAGGAGCGGCGGCGTTTGTTTTCGCTGGCATCCAGTGGATAATTCAAGGCTGAAGCGTTCACAAACTTTTTTTTTTTGTTTTTAATTAAAAAAAAAAAAAAAAAAAAAGATCAATATCTCAATACAGAGCTTAGGGTTGGACCCAACGGTTGAGGTTTAGGGTTCGACCCTAAGCCTGAAACATGTAATACGCCAGATCTTAGCATCCTTCAACGTCGCTTTCTTTTTGGCTCGATCCTATCTATCTCATTTATGTACTCAAATAAAGTATTAAATATTGCACGTCAGTGTTCATTCCTGATAGTGTTCACTTATTGCACAGATTATGATTATTTTTTGGAACCTACCCTCAACCGAAGCAATAAAAGTGTTGCTTTGGCGCCATCTTATGGCACTTTGGTGGCAAGAAACTTTGGTGAAATATTAATACAACAAGCTTCATTTCGACTCGTTTTTGTCACGGGCCACATTATAGATGTGGTTTCCTTCAGAGGGCCGCTATGACTGAAAAAATATTCATATTTATACAGATAAAATGTATGAACCGGTTTTGAATCAGAAATCAAGAGTAATTGGGTTTTTCAACCATTGTTGATGTCTGCTAACACAAAAATACTTCCAAATATCATCATTTACGATATGACAATTTGGTGAAAAAAAAATCATGGAAGTAGACAAGAATGATTTGCCTTCACAGGCCGCATAAAATCGTGCGGCAGGCCAGATCTGGCCCCTGGGGCCGTAAGTTTGACACCTGTGATTTAGACCAAAAGTCCCGAGGCAACTTTTGTCAGGGCCCACATCGTGGTTACGGTTTCCCTTGGAGGGCCGCTATGACTGTGAAAACATAAAAATCTTTAATCCCCAATTCATATTTATACACATAAAAATTATGAACCAGTTTTGAATCAGAAATCAAGGGTAACGGGGTTTTTCCAACCATTGTTGATGTCTGGTAACACAAAAATACTTGCAATATCATCGTTTACGATATGACAATATGAAATTTTGGCACAGATTTGAACAAGAATCACGGAAGTTGACGCGTATGGTTTGCCTTCGCAGGCCGCATAAAATCATGTGGCGGGCCAGCTCTGGGCCCCCGGGCCTTGAGTTTGACACCTGTGGGCCATTATGACTGTGAAACCATCAAAGTGTTCCATTGCCTCATCATATTATTACATAATTACATACAACAAATTCAGATTCTGAACAAATTAATTGCTACCTCCTTTTTCGACTCAAAGTCAAAGATAATAATTGTTCTATTGCTCAAATTATTGTAAAAATGTGATTGGTTAAACCCCCCCTCCCCAAAATGGTTTCGAAAATCCAATCCAATTATTGTTTAAATATGAAAGTTAAAAATTTGGGTAGCGATTGTAGCAAGAAACGTGAAAGTTGATGCCCATGATTTGCTTGAGGGGGCCACCTAAATCACGTGGCGGCCCAGAACTGACCCCCGGGCCTTCAGTTTGCCAACAGTGATTTAGACCAAATGGTGGCACCTGTAGGCAATTATAAATATAGATATTTTTCTAAAAAGTGGTGGACAGGTGTACTTCCCTCGGTCTATTTAACGCGCTGATAAAACTGCACGACTGCCTTTTCTTGGTCGCGGGTTTCGATGGAGCCCGGGCGCAGTCGGCGGATCTCGTTGATGGCGTCGATTCCGGACATTTTCCTCGTCTCGACCAGGTAGCAGGCCAGCATGGTGCCGGTTCTCCCGTGGCCGTGCATGCAGTGGACCGCCACGCCCTGCACGGGGGGGGCCAAACAGCAATACGGCTGTATGAACGAGTTGCAGTTTATGAAATGAAATGTTCATAAAAACTGAAGTAGCCGAGGTAACGAGCGTGATCGGTTTGGTGCGTATTTTTACACGTTTGTAGTGTTGCGCACATCGCAGTACAGTACTACAAGTACGGTTCTGTCATAAGTGGTACCTCGACAGAAAACTGTTCCACTTGAAAACCCATTTTCAATCAGGATTAGGGTTGTTCTGTCATGATGTCATGTTACAAAAACTGATCAAGGCTTACCGATCGAAACGGAACCAGAAAGATTGTTAAACTGGACCGCGTGGAGTCCTCGTGAAGGCTCGTACCTCTCCTTTGGTGTTGGCCTCCTCCACGATGGCCAGGAACTTATCGATCTGCGGCGGCGAGGGCGGCGTGAAGTCGGCGATCTTGATGTGATGCAGCCGCAATTTAGGGCACGTGTCGTAATGGGGCGGCTTGCGCTCGCACAGGCACACAAGGTGTTGGACGCCGTGGTCCAGCAGGTACTGGTACTCCGCCGTCATCCTGGGAAGGGCCAGTCCGGCCACTTTCCCCGGGACCACCCAGGAGAAATTGTTCGGAGGACTGGATGCCATTCTGAGGAGAACCCGAGGAAAAATTGTGGGTCCAACCTCATCTGTCAGTTTATGCATTACTACCACAAAACAGGAAGGGGCTCAGTGCGGATCCCTAATGCAGTATTTATGTTTTTGGAACCTACCCTCAACCAAAGCAATAAAAGTGTTGCTTTGGCGCCATCTTATGGCACCTTGGGGGCAACAAACCTTGGTGAAATATTAATATACAAGCTTATAAAAAAAGTTTATCCATTACTATCGCAAACAGGAAGGGGCTCAGCGCGGATCCCTGATGCAGTATTTATGTTTTTGGAACCTACCCTCAACCAAAGCAATAAAAGTGTTGCTTTGGCGCCATCTTATGGCACCTTGGAGGCAACAAACCTTGGTGAAATATTAATATACAAGCTTATAAAAAAAGTTTATCCATTACTATCGCAAACAGGAAGGGGCTCAGCGCGGATCCCTGATGCAGTATTTATGTTTTTGGAACCTACCCTCAACCAAAGCAATAAAAGTGTTGCTTTGGCGCCATCTTATGGCACCTTGGAGGCAACAAACCTTGGTGAAATATTAATATACAAGCTTATAAAAAAAAGTTTATCCATTACTATCGCAAACAGGAAGGGGCTCAGCGCGGATCCCTGATGCAGTATTTATGTTTTTGGAACCTACCCTCAACCAAAGCAATAAAAGTGTTGCTTTGGCGCCATCTTATGGCACCTTGGAGGCAACAAACCTTGGTGAAATATTAATATACAAGCTTATAAAAAAAAGTTTATCCATTACTATCGCAAACAGGAAGGGGCTCAGCGCGGATCCCTGATGCAGTATTTATTTTTTTGGAACCTACCCTCAACCAAACCAATAAAAGTGTTGCTTTGGCGCCATCTTATGGCACCTTGGGGGCAAGAAACCGTAGTGAAAATATTAATATACAAGCTTATTAAAAAAAGTTTATCCATTAGTACTGCAAACAGAAAGGGGCTCAGCGCGGATCCCTGATGCAGTATTCATTTTTTTTAAACCTTCCCTCTGTGAGGAGAACCCAAGAAAATTGTGGCTCTAACCTCATCTGTCAGTTTATCCATTACTACCGCAAAACAGGAAGGGGATCAGCTCGGATCCCTGATGCAGTCCCACCTCCACCTTAAATCATCTATGTTTTTTTTAAATATTCTTATTCTTTTATTTAAAATCTTTGTCTTTGACTGAATGATCTGCACCTTATTTTTTCGTTGCACTTTTTTTTTTACAACAAATAAATCGGAATCAAGATGAGCTCCTATTAGGAAAAACGGCTACATTTTCAACAACTTCACTTTCAAGAAATATTTTCCTAGTTTTTTTTTTTCAAATTCCGAAATTAACGCTGTTGTCGTGGAAACAACCAGCCAAATAATCCCCATTTTATTTGTTTGTTTGCTCTTTATTTGTTAAAATTGCTCTTAATACGGACGCCACAACACCGGAAAAGTACGAGACTTGCCTTGCTAGTTGTACTTTAATCCAACATTCAAGCAAAATGACGCCGAATTAAGTTTGTTTTCACTAATGGCCAGCACATACCAAGGAAACAAAGAAAACAAAAGCGCCACATTTCCACAAAAGTCGCGAGGGGAAACAACTAAATATAGGTGAATAAATAATAATAATAATCATATGGAAGAAAATCACAACGAATGCTACAAGCTAACCGGACGGCTAACAGCAAATAAATGTCACACAACAGAGCCGACAGGCAGATTCTAAAATTGAGGTCATGAAATCACTCACTTTTCAGTCATGAAAGGACAGAAGCGTCCTCAACGAACAACTGCCAGAAAAAAAAATGCGAATTTCAGGGTCGTTGTCAGCCGACCGTCGAACAACCGCACGGCTGTAAAAATCAAGAGTGAAGCACAGCATGGTGGGTAGTTGTCCACCATAAAAGCAGATGGACACCGATATATGGTGACGGTGGCTGTGTACAGGCTATAAATTAAAATGGCCGATGGGTGTCGTATGTGTCAGGATGGCCGAGCGGTCTAAGGCGCTGCGTTCAGGTCGCAGTCTCCCCTGGAGGCGTGGGTTCGAATCCCACTTCTGACAGCCCTTTTTGCTTTTTCATTTTCTTTTATTGTCTTATATATATTATATATATATATCGAAGATTATCCCTAACATTTGTGTTTAATCATGACCTAAACCGCTGTAACAGGCACATTTCAAACAATAAGTGCACTTAAATACTGCAGAAGAAAATTCTATTGTGATTATGTGACATTGTAATTAGATGTAACATTATGCAGTTTTCACTTAGTTAATACTAATAATGGGTTGTATATAATTCCATACTTTAAGTAGTTTTAGATACACTATAGTTATTTTTTAAATTTCTAATACATTAGCCATGAATATTTTACCTGAAGTTGAGTTTTAGATACCACAACATGGATAAACAGTCTGTCATTTATTCACGTCTTATTTTAATAAAGGCTGTCAAAATACGAATTCAAAGTCTGTCGGTTTGAATATTCAACAATATAACATTAAAATCACATTTACATCGCTAACGAAAGGAGGACGGCGACCTTCCCAACATGGCCGCCACGCAGAGACGTCGGTGGCCGGAAACCCCAATAGAAAACGTCGCGTGAGGTCACGTGACGTTGGTGCAGCTTGTGAAATCATGTGACTTTTTTTGTGTCCCTTGATTGGCGAGGAAACAGCGCCGATGCGGAAATCGAAATCGCAGTTCGGGAAATAATCGATAATTCAGCAATAATTGATTTTAAAAAAAGTAGCGGGCGCATTTGGATAATTTCAAAGGAGTAAAATTATCGTTGTTTTCTTTGTTCCATCTTGTGAAATCATGTGACTTTGTTGTGTCGTTTGATTGGTGAGGAAACAGCACTAATGCGGAAATCTAAATCGTAGTTCAAGAAATAATCGATAACTAAGTGATAATTGATTTTTAAAAAAAGTAGCGGGCGCATTTGGATAATTACAAAGGAGTAAAATTACCGTTGTTTTCTTTGTTGTATCTTGTGAAATCATGTGACTTTGTTGTGTCGTTTGATTGGTGAGGAAACAGCGCTGATAAGGAAATCAAAATCGCAGTTCACGAAATAATTAATAATTAAGCAATAGATGGAAAAATAAAAAGCAGCGGGCGAGGTTTAGATGATTACAAAAGAGTAAAATTACTGTTGGTTTTTTCCCGTTTTCTCAACTCCTGATTTATCCAAAGCCAGCATATTAATCAGCCACGGAATATTACTGTACATTGTAAACATGTTGAAGTCACTATTTATTATTTATTAGTTGTGTATTTTTTAAAATTTTTAGCTTTATGACGTCACAAAAGTAAACAGAAGAAGGCGACCACACAATCCAGCACATCACAGTTTTTACTCGCGTATCATTTCAGTTTTTGGTTTTTTTTTTGTACAAAGAGTAAAAAGAAGGTTTGCGTTTTGGGAAACGAAACAGAACATCCTGTGGATTTTTTTTTTTCTTCTTCCTAAACTTACTCAGCACTTGTACGTCGAACATAAGATCACACCATCGAGTGTTCCAGAACAACTCATTGAAAAGCTGTCGCTAGCTTTATAAGTTAAAAAAAAAAAAAAATCATAATAAAATCAAATAAAGCAGATAAGAGTAATAGAAAGAGCGATCCAGGTAAGAAGAACCGACGAAATCGGTCATCGAGTGGCGTCTAGCGGAGGGAGAGAAGTTTTTAGCTTGTAGTTCTACCTTGTGACAGTCGACCACACACACATACCTCTAAACAAAAACCACAAAAAGTTTGCTAGTTTTGTACACGTCACAGCCTGAATAGTCGTCCGTCAGCACGCCTTCAGCATCCAAGCACCGCCCCTCAACATGCCCCCGCCCGCAAACTCCCTTCGACGCTTCCCATCCGTGGATGAGATTCTAGAACGTTGCTAAATCTTACCCCCAGCACCCCTAGATTTCCTACGCACGCTGTCGGCGGTCTTGCCTTTAATTTTCTGTATTTTTATTTAGTTTATTATTTTATTTTATTTTTTTCACAAGATGGCGCAGAAGAACTTCTTCTCCCGGAAGGGGTTCTCGGAGGCGGGAACCGGGGAGAGCAGCGGGTCCCCTTTGGCGTGCGCTTCGCAGTAGGACATCAGGTCTGCCGCTGCTTTCGACACCTATAATCACACCGAGAGAGAAAATCCCCTTAAAAAATGTCAAATACGAGTAAATGACACAGAACGAGAACGGAATGTCATTTTTTGTTTCGTTTTTGGCTACCTGTGGCCCTTGTGAGGATAAGCGGCAAAGAAAATGGATGGATGGATGTTTTGTGCTACAAAAAAAGAGGGGTGCTGCGAAAAACGTATGGGAACCACTGCTATAGATTGAATGACACACAAGAATACCGTCACAACTAAGCAACCATTTTTTTTCCACAGAGGATAAAGAATATATGCTTGTGAGTCTACATGGAAGTAGTAGTACACACGCCTGACTTTGTTCTGGGCAGCGTGGGATCGATTCCCGCTCAGTTGTGGTGTCGACGTGCCCTGCAACTGGCTGGTGACCGGTTCGTTTGCCCTTCTATGGCATTTTACATTGCTTGTTAGCAGTTGCTGTGAATTTCCCTGCCACAAAAGAACTGAAAAACGACCCATGTCGAGGGACCAACTTTGCATTAAAATTTTAGAAAAGCACCGGGAAAACCAGGGGTGGGTGTCACGAACCAACGGAGCACGGGCGGACCCGAATGCAGGACTCCCGGACGAGGACGTGATGTTCAGTGGGTTTTATTACAAACGAAGGTTGTGCACGACAACACGGTCCGAGAAGGCAGGATCCAAAACACGAGAAACAATGTCCGATAACTTCGAGTCAACTAAAGACCAGAACCAAAAGGGTGGCTGGACTACAATGGCGCAGTGGCGGAGTAACCCCGGATCCGGGAAAGAGTACTCGACGAATTGGCAAAAACCAGTGACAAAACTCCAACTTTTGTCTAATCACAGGCCTGTTGATCATTTCCATCCGGCCCGCCAAAGATCGCTACGGAATCACGACTAGATTTATTTGACCCTGTCCTGTCCTGTCATGCCGACTGGTTCCACCAGGTAGCGCAGTGGGTACAGTGATACACTGACTTGACTCTGGCTGTTCTGGTTTTACACCTTGGTACTCCTCTGAATCCTTCTTCAACCGTGAACTTGACTTGAGTCACAGTTTTTCGTCCCCGCCCCCCGGGTTTCTCACCTTTATCCTGTCAATGTTGGCCTCCATCTTGAGCTGCTCCACCAGCTTCCTGGCTTGTGCGATGCTGGCCGTGTTGTTGCTCGCCATGGCCACGGTCTGCGCGGGAGACAGGGGGGGATGGGGGGGGGGGGGGTTCGTCACGTGACCGCGGCGTAGCGTCATACTCTATGCACCGCACGCGCGCCGTATGATTGCGCGCGTGCGGCCATTTTATTTATGGGCTCAGTTGCTAGGCAGCTGCTGGCGGCGGCTGCGAGGAGGGGCGGGGGGGGGGGGTCGTCTGAGCCAGGCGGGGGCACTGCTTTGTCCACAGCTCCGTTTCCAATAGATTTCCGGATTGGAAGTGATGCCAGAAATACTGTACGTGCTGTACTGCATTAATTTTATCCACATGATCAATAAACACGTGTTGATATCACAACTCGAGCGCCGCAGCAAAACATTTTGAAAAAAAAATGACGCTTGACGGATATTTTCATATCATGTGACTGCAAATATGAACGTTTTTAGCAATCTGGTTTAATTATAACATATGCATTTGTTCTTTTAATAATTTTGAATTGTATATTTTTTTATTTGTGCGGTTACTATTTTAATATTACTAGTGTAATATTTCACCTGTTGCATTTCATTGTTTTAGTATTTGTTTCATTTTGTTGTATCGTGTTTTTTCATTTTAGTATTTTGTGAAATATGTCCTTTTATTTACTCCATGTTTTCATTATGTTATCATTTTGTTTTTGATTTTATTGTTTGCATTTACATTTTTTTCCAAACCTTTCCTTTACTGAATTTTTTTTGTGATTTTAGTATGTAGGTTTGTTTCATTTGTTCACTAGTATTCATTTATTCCTTTTCAAATTTTTCTTCATTTTATTATTTTATTTGTTTATTATATTATTTTTATTAGATTGTGAGTGCGGCCGTTTGTATCGTTTGTATTGATTTTATTGTTTGCATTTACATTTTTTTCAAACTTTTCCTTGACTGACATTTTGTTGTGATTTTAGCATGCAGGTTTTTTCATTTGTATATTAGTATTAATTTATTCCTTTTCAAACAAATATTTGTATTTTATTATTTTACTTATTTATTGTATTATTTTTATTAGATTGTGAGTACGGCCGTTTGTATTGATTTTATTGTTTGCATTTACATTTTTTTTCAAACTTTTCCTTCACTGAATTTTGTTGTTGTTGTTGTGATTTTAGTATGTAGGTTTAATTCATTTGTTCATTCACTTGTTCCTTTTAAAAAATATATACATTATTTTATTTATTTATTATATTATTTATATTAGATTGTGAGTGCAGCTGTTTGTCTCGATGTGCCCTGCGATTGGCTGGGAACCAGTTCGGGGTGTAACCCCGCCTCTTGCCCGTCGACAGCTGGGATAGGCTCCGGCGCTCCCTGCGACCCTTGTGAGGATAAGCGGCAAAGAAAATGGATGGACGGATTTACTTCTTCAATATGAACACTTTGATTGCGGCGTGAAGATGGCGGCGCCCCCCGCCGACCGTCATTCGTCCGCCGCGCCGTGACTCCGCCTACTTCTATTTTCGCTCTCGGCGAACCCGCAGTCCCGTAATCGACGATTTCGGAGCCACGTTTTTGCGACTCCAGAGTCGGAACGGGGTCGAGGTTTACTTCCCGTGCGCGCGTTAGCGGGTCAAAGTCACCGCTCGTATCGAGGTCATTGTCTCGATGCTCGGGGGAGGCCTTGAAAACGGGCCAGCGGAACGCTTTCAGGTTTCTGGGGTGTCGGCGCAAAACTAGGACTTTGTTCGCATCCCTGCCGTTAAATCGACACTCGCTTAGTTTTGACTTACATATTTATTTTTCACCTTACCGCACTTTTTATTTGTATTTTTTTGATTCAGTTATGTTGGCACTTTACTATTATTTACTAATTATTATTAGTATTTGTTTAGTTTGATTTGTTTCATCCCCTTAAATTGCATCTTAGTATATTTTTTTTAATGTAGTGATTATTTATTGTTTCTTTAATATTTTCATTTATTGGTAGTAGTCATATTAATTGAATATAATAATCATTTATCTTAAATTAAATTTAAAACATCCAGCACGGTGGATCAGCTGGTAAGCGTTGGCCTCACAGTTCTGAGGTCCCGGGTTCAATCCCGGCCTCGCCTGTGTGGAGTTTGCATGTTTTCCCCGTGCCTGCGTGGGTTTTGTCCCGGTGGACACTCCGGTTTCCTCCCACATCCCATCCATCTCTATGGAGGCAGGGCACACCCTGAACTGGTCGCCAGCCAATCGCAGGGCACATGGAGACAAACAGCTGCACTCACAATCACACCTATGGGCAATTTAGGGTGTCCGATTAATGTTGAATGTTTTTGGGATGCGGGAGGAAACCGGAGTGCCCACCCGGAGAAAACCCACGCAGGCCCGGGGGGGAACCTGCAAACTCCACACAGGCGGGTCCGGGATCAAACCCGGGTCCTCAGCACTGCGAGGCCAGCTTCAAAACATTCAAAACAAATTGAAAGAAACAATTAAAGCACTGTATTATATTATATTTGTTGCGTACACTATTTGTGGTTTAAAAGGATGTGGCGGCGCTAATTAGAGGGAGAAGGGTCTCGGGTCGGCAATAAAAGGTCACCTGACGTCGCGAAAGGAACAAACTGCGCCCAATTTGCGGTCAGCTGGCCCGTCCCATCACCGTGCGACCGTTCATTCTCAAAGAGAAGCCCGACTTTACCTCGTCCGCTCACGCCGCCGCACGCCGCCTCAGATTCTTGCAGCTCAAGTCAACGCGTCGAGCTCGGTCCACTCTGCGTGAAAGACGAGAAAAGAAAAATTAAAATGAACACATTGCACCACAAGGTCGGACTTTGAGGTCCCGTTCATCCATGCATTTTCTGTGCTGCTTATCCTCACAATGGTCACGGGGAGTGCTGAAGCCTATCCCAGCTGTCAACACGCAGGAGGCGGGGTACACCCTGAACTGGTTGCCAGCCAATTTAGCTTCTTTGTCCTCTGCAACCATCTGAGCAATCTACTGAAATATCCATCCATTCATTTTCCTAGCCGCTTATCCTCACAAGGGTCGCGGGGAGTGCCAGAGCCTATCCCAGCTATCAGCGGGCAGGATGCGGGGGTACACCCTGAACTGGTTGCCAGCCAATCGCAGGGCACATCGAGACAAACAGCTGCACTCGCAATCTAATAAAACTAATATGATAAAGAAATAAAATAAAAATATTTTTTGAAACGAAATAAATGAACACTAATAAACAAATAAAAAGACCTGCATGCTAAAATCGCAATCGCGCAGCGCTTTACCAGCTGCGCCACCGTGCCGCCGGCTTTGAGGTCATATTAGAATAAACGGGTCAAGGGCACCGACGTACAATTCGGAATTCCACACGCATGTTCATCATGACAGGACAGAGAAATAAAAATAATCTATGGTGTCAAACACACTGATCGGCTAATATTTTATTACATTTTTGCTTTCGATTTCTTGCAATTTCCAGGGAATTCTCTCTGCGCACGGCCACCGCATTTGAAGCAGGTTGGCCATTTGTGGCCCACGCGCTTCAGGTAGCCACCAACCCCCCCCCACCCCCCCCCCCCCCCCCCCCCCCCCCCCCCCCCCCGCACTCCGAACGGATCACCCTCGCTTTCCCTCGGCCCGACGACGGCGAAGTCATTGTCTGCGGACACGTGACGCCGGCTGTCTGCCGCTTCTGATAAATGGACCAATTACTCCGCATGAGCAGATCTGCAGAGGAAGGGAATTCCGGCTGCCGTAAATCCCGCGCTGATGCGGCGTGGCACAAAAGCATCCATGAGCAAAAAAAAAAAAAAAAAAAAAAAAGATCTCAACTCGTCAAAACCACACAGCAGAGAGACAAAAATGAAATATTCTACTTTTATGGCGCAGTTGAGGCTTGACAAATGCAGGAGTTCGCATATTTCTGCATAACGTTGACACAGCAAACATACGAAGAGATGGCAGGCAAAACGCCGGCGGTCACGCGAGCGCCAACTTGTGAGCGTTTGTGAGTTGTCCGCCGCCACGCCGGGCAAGAGCACAAGTGCACGGATCGCTGCGATTACGCGTGGCTCGCTTCCGCGCAGAGAAGTCCACATGCGAGATTATTGCGCCGCATTTAAAGGGAATGAGATGAGCTGCTTCGATTGGCGGGAACTGAAGTCACTTGTAGACTATACAGTAGACCATAATCTGTTCTCGAAAACCAAATCAACCGCCGCGCGAGTTATGATATTTGCAGGTTGTTTTCGGGGGTTCATTCGAATTGACAGTACCAAAGTGCGTCATGGGTGGGTCAGCTGGTCTGGTTTTGTTATTTCTGGGTTTTGTTGGGAGCGTTCGAGTAATGATTTTCGTTGGAAAACAGAAGCAAAAATATCTCGAAATTTTCGTTTGAAAACCGATTTGTTCCAGAATGGGGACGTTCGAGAAGCGAGGCTGTACTGTCGTCGCAAATACGGGTTGCTGAATTCGAAACGCCCCGTCTAAACCCGCTTTAAAGCAGAGTTACGGAACTGATTTAATCAATCCACGAAACCAGACCCATTGCTGTTGCTTCCAGTCACATCGGAATGGACCGGCCCACTTGTGGCGCTCGTCTAGCGGGTGTCGGCGTCGCTCCCGCACGTGACGGCTGACGTATCGGGGTCACAGGGGACATCTCGCCCAGGAAACTGTAATTGCGGGCCCCGCCGAGGCCGACGATCTGTTACTCTGATTTCTACTGCTCCGTACTTGCCCCCAACCCCCAACCCCAAGACATGGTTCCCCCTCCTCCTCCTTGTCTCTGCGTTTCTTCGCAAAGCTAATTAGCTTGTCTATTTTTTTCGTCCAGCGTGTCAAAGAGAAACGAAGACCGGCAGGCGGGCGGGGGGGGGAGCGTCTTTTCATCGCGGAGCCCAGGGTGCGGCATCACAGCGCGGTAATTAAACACGTGTCCCCGGCCCTGCAATCTGGACCCCGGAGGAAGAGTGATTAAGCTAACAGAGTCCGCAGAGAGACGACCCAAACATCCCGTCGCCGCTACTCAAGAGCAGCTTAACGTACAGAAAAAAACGCGAGTCCTGTGTTTTAAACCTCCCGATCTGGTCACGGCGCCTTATCAACGGGAGATTCTCCACCTCTGATACTCCGGTGGAAGCAAGCACAAAATTTGCTAGTCGACTTCCGCTGCCTGTGAGCAAGGGAGCGCCTGCACCAGAATCCGAAGACTCGTTTACCCGTGGAAACAACTTTCGCACTGACGCGGCCGCAAGTGAATGCGTAAAACCGACAAAGGCCGCGTGAAAGTGCGCTACAAACCGCTCCGGTGAGTTCTGTCTGGAAAGTCCAGGTGAATGAATCCTTCCGATACGACCACGAAGGGACTGTGACCAGAGTGTGAAACCCTTAATTTGCTGCTCACGAAATCTCTGGTCGTCACGCTTCTAATTATCTGTACGACAGAAGCCGCGAAGGCAGTTTGAATCCAGACTATGTCCCACTTTGACAAGTTCCGTCTGAAAAGCCCAGTTTCTGGAGATGCTACAGATCAGAACCGGGGGAAAACCATCCGTCCCTGCCAACTTTATAACCGGCCTCTGCATTTTTTCTGATGAACAGCAGCCATTTATCCTCGACGCTGCGGTAATTATCTAGCGTTACTATTAAGCGCTCTGATGTTGATGGAGAAGATTGCGGCGCGGCGTCCTCGCTCCTGTTCAAGGACAGGTTTTTGCGCCGTATTAGATGTCGTAAGTCACCCGGCCAGCGTGGCGTCACAATGCAACGCAAGACAATATGACATCTCCCGTCTTCGTTTCTGCCTTCGGTGCAGGTCTCGGCGCTTAGCTTAGCGTCTTTTGTCTTGTCTCTGTAATCATTAGCCCGTTGCGCATAACTCCTAGCGATACACCATCCCACCTTTAAAAGCTACAAGACTCATTTTATGCCATACAGTTTTTTTCAAGCCACCTTGGCACAAATGAATGATTATGTTTTTAACGCAAACATTTCCTGTAATTGCGACTTCTGTGTTAGCGTAGGTTTGCGACTGTATTCTGTATTCGTATAAATTCCCCCGTACGATACCCTGCAGATGGCTCAAATTTGTTCCCATATTCAATACATAAAGCAAAATGCACCTGCCTCGTTTTCTGCGAGGCTGTTTCACGACTAAAACGAGAACCGTGTGTTGTGTACCGCCAGTCTTTCTCACCCAGAAGCTCAAAATCCCTCAAATCCGCAAGCATCTTTCCGGCATGCGTAGTTTTAAATGACAGATACTTTTAATGTGTGAATGCCTATTAATATTTCATATTATGATGGGAGATTGTGTAAAGCTGTTTTTTGTCGAGAGTGGGTTTATAGAGGGGCTACATTAGCTTGCAGGGTCGTTTTCTAGACGCACAGTTTGTCCACATCACCACCCGAGAGACTCCGACCTTGGAGATCCCGCAAAACGGTCGCTCCTTCAAAAACCGGGAAGTAATCCCACCGAACCGACCGACAAACAAACAAACAGCCGTCGCGTTTGCACCCGGCGGAGGCGACGGAATGAAACGTACCCTAAAGTAAGGCGAGATTCTCCACTTTCTCCCGCCGCCTCACAGTCGGGCCCACCGCCACCCCGTCATCATTCCATTAGCCCGGACATCTGCGACACCCCCCCCCCCCGCCCCGCTATCCTGCGTGTACAATGTCGTGTGTGTATTTGTGTCTTGAAGGTTAATCCAGGCCCCAGAAGGATGGGTGGGGTGCGTTGGAGGGGGATCGGTAGGAACCAGTGGCCCAGGAAATGATGTATCTCCCGGGAGTCGAGGAGACGGCGGGGAGAAGGCTTATTGCTCCGGGGATCCCAAATGTGCTCTCTTATGTTTTGCAGATCAAACGACGGCGTCCCGCTACGTCGGATTCGAGCGGTGACGGCCAATCAAGAACAATCCCGTCAGCGTGAAATGATTCAGGGGAAAATAACCCAACTCTACGTTAAAATGGCTCGAGTCTCCAAAAGGGTTAAAACCTTGAAATCGTGACTTACGTAACAGCACGGTGGTAAGTGGGGTAGAAACAATGCACGCGACTACAGCGCGCAACACGCGATACGAGGACTACTTTTATGTTTCCGAGGTGGAAGACCGGAACCGAATTTTTGTGGGGATGTAGAACGCTGTCACTGCGGTCCCTGAGTTAAGGTAGAACTTGAAACTTCGAGGCTGTTAGTGCTGTGGAGATAAACATACATCTCCTCTGGAACCAATCAGCCGGCCAAGAATAACAGTGCCAGACTGCTGGGCTGTTAACAATATGACAAACATCCGGCCTTGTTTAGATTATGCTGAGAGTGCAGGGGGGGGGGGGGGAGGCCTCTGCTGGGACGTCGGAGTACTCAAAGTGATCTTTCTTTAACGTTTTGGAAAAAAAAATGGACAGTTGACTGGAAGGACTTGGCTTCAGAACCGGAGGGAATTGCCTGCTGGAGAACTGGGATCGGTTTCTTCAAAAGGCGCCCATTCACTGTGGAAGGGACCGAACCCCCAAACCTAAATCTTCGACCAAAGTCCGGGATTGTCGAGAGTTGCTGCTGCAAGATTTGAGAGCAGAAGGCTTGGCTGAATCTAATTTTGAAGAAAAAAAAACGAAAAACTCTTTGGACTTAATTTGGATAATTGAGACCATGAGATTTGCTTTGAGAAGATTCGGCACAGTTTTTTTTTTTTGTGTGGTTGTTGTTCTTGACTTGACTGTGCAGAGTAATAAATAATCATCCAATCTTTTTGTAAGTAAAATGTAAGAATTGGCGAGTTAAATTTCCAGGAAAAGACCAGAAGGACTGCTGGATTGCGTGTGGAACCCGATTCCAATCTACAGTCACGACAGGAAAAACTCAAGCGTGTCTCTGGCTCAAAAGCAGTGACACTCAGATCCGGGAATACTCATTGGGTCTTGACCCGATGAAGAACCAAAAGACCTTACCTGGACAACACCACTTGAAACAGTCCCAGAGACTGGAAGAAACATCCAAGATTTTTATCTCTTGACTCCTTTAGATCTTGTCCTGAAAAGGTAGAAGACGTCTGAGCTGACAAGAACCAGATTAGCAAACTCGCCTTAAAACTGTGAATGACCTAAAGACTAAAGACTAAGGAAACTCTTTGGTACAAAAATTAACATTCAGCAGTAAAACTAAGACTTGCCCTGTTTTTTTGGAAACTGTAGACAACATTGAAAGACTCCAGTGGACTTGAGGTTTAGACCTGAATCTGAACTTGTATCCGTCCATCAAGCCTCATCCATGCAGTTCTTGACTTGACTGGTAAGCTTGAACCCTTTAGCTTTTGAACTCTGCTGTGCAACAAAATCTAAAATTCAGAAGTGACCTGGATTTAACCTTGACAGCTCCACTTTGAGTTCCCATAGATTTACTAATTTGAGACGTCTTTTTGTCTATAAGGACAGCTGAGCCTGGACTGGTTGATTCTTTTACCGAAAGAGATTTTGACAGAATTCCTTGAAAACATTTTACATAAGGCTTGATATCAAGAACAAAAAACATCCAATTTATAAGATCAAAACAGACCTGGCTGGGTGGAACTTTCAAAATTGAAACTTGGCTGGACTGGTCGAACTTTTTTGAGCTAAAGGTCTGGTGGACTCCGGTCTCCTTTAAGACTCAGAGAAGATTTTCGTGTTTTGGTCTGTCAGGACAACTCAGACTCGGTCGGTCGGTTACTTTTGGTGGTCTTGGTCCAAACAAGCTTAATCTATGTAGGTCTGGAACACCCTCAGAACGTCTTCAGATTCTGAAATTTGTTTTGAGACAAAACCTCTCACTGGAGAGTAGACTTGAGGCCTAGAGCTGTCGCACGAAAATTCAATCCCTGACATGACATGGCAAGAAACATCCGATTTTTTTGGTGGACATGACTGAGAGCTTTGCCCAAAAACCAAAATCAACACTTGGCAGGAGCAAACAAGTGTGACAAATACCAAAAGCCCAATGTCATCCTTCCAAGACTATTAGCCCAAAGGCCGTTTCCACTCCCTGACAAACCCGCTTTTGCTGTTCAAACTCGGATCGCGCGCACCCGAAGAATCGGCCCCTTCCCTCGACGGATCTCCCTCGTCATCCTGTGCTTGTTTACCGCTGTGCTGTTTTGCAACACTTGTTAACCTCTCGTGTTTTCGTCTCGGCGGGCCTGCGGACGGGACGCGAAACGTGCTACACAAAGACCGAGAGAGATTTAGCGCGAGCTCGGTGGTAACTTTGCGCTGCGTACAATTTTCTCGGGTGTGCTTGATGAAAAAGCGGACCCTCCCCCTTCACCGCCCCCCCCCCCCCCCCTTCTCCTCTGACCACGACACAACGCTCGAGAAAGGAAAACGTTCCGGAATGATCAGAGCTTTTCACCCCCCCCCCCGCCCTCATTTGATCGTACAAATTCATTCAGCAGAGGGGATATTTTTTTCAGATTCGGGGAGGGGTTTTTGGTTCGGGTGGGGGGGGGGGGGTCGGGGGAGGATTCCTGATGTAAATCCACCAGCAGCATCGCAATCAATCAAGCGGCCGCACGCCCAAGTGGCGTGTCACCATCTCGTGTGAAATTTGTAATCATAATCGAGTACCTTTTTTTTTGGGGGGGGGGGCGTTTACCTGTCGTGGAGCCGCAACACATCCAGTTCAGCGGAGTCGAGCTTCCATCCACGCCGTCCTGCTCGTCCCTGCGCCTCCCTGGCTGAGATCCTCCCTGCCTCCCTCTCCGAGGCTGCCGCTGCCACAGTCTCCACCCTCCAGCCAGCCTGCAAGAAGATACCCCCCCCACCCCCACCACCTCCACCTCCTCCTCCTCCTCCTCTTCCTCCCTCCTCTGTTTTCTCTCTCTCTCTCTCTCTCTCTCTGTCTGCGATCATCGGCACTCTCTGTCCGTCATGTCAACAAAATGTTAGCCGGATACCCCCCTTAACCCGATAGCTAAAAAAACTGGATAACCGAAGACCCTTTTGTACGGCAGCCGAGGAAGAGCGTAATTACGGTACAATCCCCAAAAAATCCGTCCAAAATGTACTTTCAGGGGTAATGTAAGAAGAGTATTCGAGTATTTGGGGATCGTAGTTTGTGATCTCTTTATAGTGCGAACTGCAGATTAGATCACATTTCAATGACGCCGATTTATTTAGTTTTTTTGCGAATGTGAGTTTGGTAACGGAAAAACACATGAATAAGAAAAACAAGAGCAAAACATCGCGTGTGTACGCTCAAAGTTACACAACGATGTTCCTAAAGTTGCCACGGTCGAAATGCCCTATTTTGAAAACCAGTTTCTTAGGACCAAAGGTTAGGACCACCGGCCCTGGAGTTCCAGAGCTCTGGAAAACTCTACCCTCTTAAACAGGGTCTTCTTTCGGCTTAGTCATATTTTGACAAATATACAAATCCAGACAACAGTTCCTGCGATCCAAACACACAGCAACAAAGTCCCCCAAAGGTTCCTGGACCTCAGGAAAGTACTAGCCACGTAGCAGGCTCTTCTTTTATGAACCCAGACCTTAATTTAGACCAGGGGTGTCAAACTCATTTTTCAGCGGGCCGAATTGTAGTTCCGGCTTGCGATTGTGAAACATCCATCCATTTTCTTTTGCCGCTTATCCTCACGACGGTCACAGGGAGTGCTGAAGCCCTATCCGAGCCGTCAACTGGCAGGAGGCGGGGTTACACCCTGAACTAGATGCCGGCCAATCCCAGGCACATACTGTAGAGACAGACAAAAGTCGCTCTAACAATCACACCTATGGGCAATTTAGACTGTAGACTGGAGTGCCCCAAGGAAACCCACGTGGGCACGGGGGAGAACATGCAAACTCCACACAGGTGGGTCCGGGATTGAACCCGGGACCTCAGAACTGTGAGGTCAACGCTTTACCAGCTGAGCCACAGTGCCGCCGACTGTGAAACAATAAAAAATATTTCATTCACCAATTTATGAACTAGCTTTCAGAAATCAAGGGCAATGCGTTTCTCAATTGGTAACAAAAATGCTTGTAATATCTCAACTTTATCATTTATGATACATTTGAAATTTTGGTGCAGATTTTTACAAGAATCACGGAAATTGAGACTCTAGATTTGGCTCCGCGGGCCACGTAAAATCACGCGGCGGGGCCAAATCTGGCCCCCGGACCTTGGGTTTGACACCCGCGATTGACAATAGCTCCGAGGTGCCCCGGAAATGCGCTTTTGCAGCTTCTGGAACTAAAACGTTGCACTCCGACATGTGCTCAGTCCGACTGGGCACCACCCGTTCAGGTTTCGGGACCTGTGGAAAGTTCGACCGCACTCCCTAGCGGGTACAAAACGAGACTTTTTCTACCGTCGCCATGATTGACGATAAGAAGATGAAGGCTGTTGGAAGGGGCTTGTTTGGCTAGCATCGACAAGACGTGGATGAATATGCAATATGTAACGCACAGGATGCTACAACCCGCGCATACTGTATATGAAACGCACGCCACGCCGGCCGCTCCCTCGCTTGCGGTGCGCAGGGTCGAACGCGGGATCAGTCGCGCTTCATCCGGGCCTGTTGCCATGGCAACACAGAAAGGGGGGGGGGGGGTCCATTCTCTGATTCTCCCGGTCGTCACCGACGACGACGCAGACGCCACCCCCCAACCCCCGCTCCTCTCTTTTGTCGGCGCTCATTTTGTGATGTTTTCACACGTTCTGAATCAGACCCCCGCCCCCAAAAATGTAATTTGTTCATTATGATTGTGTGTGTGTGGGGTGTGATTAGGTGACTATGCGATTGTGCGGTGTGGCCGAATCCCACAAGGCAACGGGGCAGGCATGGCAGCTGCCTGCCTGCCTGCCTGGATGGATGGATGGATGCGGGGTGGGGGTGGTCCAGATGGTCACAAATCGCAAATGATGAAATCCACTGCACGCTCCCGTCACCAATAACTAAGCAAAAGACACACACGTTAAAAAAAAAAAAATAATAATAATAATAAAAAAAATTATAATAATGCTTGACTTGACCTTGACTTACGATTTCATTCCGTTTCTTGACGAAACTCGTAAGGCGATTTTAAATCAATATTACCCATCGAAATGAATTGAAATGATTCCTTTCCAGCACACCAAACAAACACCAAATGTTTTTCTTTTCTTTTTTTTTAAAGAAATAAAATATAATTACCGTGAGGGTACCGAAGTAGTTACTTGAGATACGTCATTCGGTAAATGACGTAAAGTGTTTCGGCTACCTTAGCAAAATAATGGGGTCTTCAATTTAAAAAAAAAAAATAGAAAATAGACTTCCAGGTCTTTACTGTAACTCACGGTTGAAGTTTATTTCAAAAGTAAACACAAACCAATATTAAATCGACCCTTGTGTACTTAGAACGACCACATTGCTTCGGCTAAGGAAAGTCCGCCTAGCTTAAAGCTAACGGAAGAGCCCAAAACGCCATAGGATTTTTGTGCTGGTGTGTTCACCTCTTTGGCAATTTCACCCGTTAGGTAACGCATATCAATGGCCAATACAAAATATAAAATACTCACAAGCATATATTCTCATTTTATCGTCTGTGAATCGTGACTTTCGTGACTCCTGAAGAGTTTTTTACGGCTGCTATGTCTTCATGAAAATCCACGTTGTACTGCCCCCAAATGGCCAAGGTGCGCGTAGCAGAAGGAGCGCCAGAACGACAACTTCAAATGAAGCAAAAAAAAAAAAAAAAAAACAAGTGACAAAAATAATTTATTCTTAATTCCAATTTATTATGTCATCGCTGCATCTTTTGATAAGGTACAATATTGTATAGGGCTATTTTTTTTTTTTATCGGGGGAGGGCTGGGACCGATTAATGTAATTCCCGTTCATTTCGATAGGGGAAATGATTTGAGATAAGAGTGAATTAAACTCGTATTTCAAAGCACGTCTCATTCCAACTCACTTCACTCAAACTTACCTGGAATTGTACTACTGGACTAATGATGACAACACAACAACGTAAAAAAAAAAGGATGTGAGGGGGTTAGACATTAATATAGTCGCATTTTAATCAGGCGATGAAAAAGTGACCCAGTTAAAGCTGAATGAAATACTAATAATAACTAATAATAAATATGAAAAACTACCCTCCAATTAAATTAGACAATAGTTCCTGTGGTCCAAACCCATAATTTTCCCAGTCTCGGGGTAAATTTCCATGTTTTATGAAACGTGGATTAGCCACGTCATTAAAAAAGAAAAAAAATCACCCAATTAATCAAAACATCTGCTCTAACACCACGCTAAGCTAAATATGATCCTCGGGTAATAAAAATATAATAATCAGCTTATACTGTACACGCATGAGCACATCTCCGGAGAGGTAACTACAATAGTACCATTAGTGGCACGCGGCCTCCCTCTAGCGGCGGAGATCGAATAAAATCGCTGAATTATTAAATTCAAGATAACAAGCCATCGTTCTGCAACATATTACATCCATTCCTCCGTTCATTTTCTTCACCGCTTATCCTCACAAGGGCCGCGGGAGAGCCGGAGCCTGTCCCAGCTTTCAACCAGCGGGGGACGAGGAAAACATGCAAACTCCGCTCCGGATTTGAACCCCGGTCCTTAGAATTGTGAGGCCAATGCCTCTTTGTGTGTGTGTATACAAACATTGACTTGATTTTACCTTTTTTTAAAAAAAATATTTCATAATAACAGTACAAATACGCATACACGCTATATTTTACTGTAAAATCACCAGACGATAACCCACGTTTGGCAAATAAATGTACCTTTTAATAGGATATTGAAGGCGTTAGTACCAAAAAGGCACACAGGCCGGACTTCATATTAACAATGAAAAATGTATTTGTTGTTGTTTTTTTTTTAAAGCTACAAGTTGACAAAAAAAAGTTTTTTTTTTTTCCTGAAGGAAGATAAATCCTTTCACAGAAAGGACAGCATAAGAGACATAAATGAGACTCTTGCAAAAGCAACTTTTTTTTTATATGGCTGTGTACCTTAATCATGATATAAGAAATGTCTTTGTCTGTTAAAATAGGACATAAACAACCTGTAAGAAATATAGATATGAATTAAAAAATAAACATATTCGGATGTTGCAGTGTAGGAAAAAATAGCACAATTAAAGCAGAGTGAGCTGCATGTCGACTGCTTTTCTAATCCGTCTGCACATATTTTTTTTTTTTCATATTTACTGTAAAATGACAAAGGAGTGGTTTTGCATTTACAAAGACTCCGGGGCTACACAGAGCAAATAAAACGTCCAAAATGTTCCTTTGCGTTTTTGTTTCCCACCCAGTAAGACCTTAGAAGCTTTTTGGAAGACGTCAAAATGTTGAGTCAAAATTCACAATTTTTTTAATATATATATATACCCACACAGATATGACGACATGTCACCAACTGAGCTCAAAAGTAGACAAAGTGACTTCTACGAGGCTTGTATCCAAATAGTTGGATCTCTAGAGTGCGTGGCACCCATTCATCCATCCATTTTCTTTTGCCGCTTATCCTCACGAGGGTCGCGGGGAATGCTGGAGCCTATTCCAGCTGCCAACAGGCACAGCGGGAGGCGGGGGCACACCCTGAACTGGTCGCCAGTCAATCGCAGGGCACATGGAGACAAAACAGCCGCACTCACAATCACACCTATGGGCAATTTAGAGGGATGTTGTTTTTGGGGATGTGGGAGGAAACCGGACACGCAAACTCCACTCAGGCAGGATGGAACCCGAGTCCTCAGAAGTGCGAGGCCGACGTTTTACCAGGTGCCCCACCGTGCCGCCCATGCCACCCATCACATGTGAAATCATACAATTTGCTCTTTTGTTTATATTTCTGAAAATGTGTCTCGTGACATCACAAGCTGGCTAAATCCCAAGCGAACTACATGGAAAGGTCAAAGCTGAAAGGTAGGCAGAGCTGCAGGGGTTGTTTTACGGGCGTTGACCAAACAGCCCACACTAAGAATGCCCGGCGGAATTAATGACGAGGCGTATTTGTGTTTGGCGACGGGTCCGCTGCATGCGCCGCAGACACGGATCGGCTACGCTAGCTGTGACACGCGTGGGCAGCTTGGTGACGAAGTTCTGCCCGCGCGAGTGAAAATACAACCCGTGTATTTACTCTCTCTTCTTGAGGCTTGAGTCCAGAACTTCATAATACTAATATGCGCGTTATAGAAACCCCGCCCCCTTCGAAAAAGGCTAACGTATGCTACAGAAATTGAAACATATGCTCTAACGGGTAAACCTTTTGACAAAAGCACACCATAGAACTGGACCTGTTGGAACCGGCGATAAATAACGCACAAAGTCTCCTTTGAAGGCGCGAATGTGGAAAATAAAAGCTCCGACGTGCATAATACTGTCACGTTTCCGTATTCTTGCCTGTAATACTGAATAAAAAAATAACATATTTTCGGTCAGTTGATGTGAAGAAGCAACAAAGTCTAGTTTAAAAGCTAGCCGGCTCCGACCGGCGCGGCACCGCGTAGGCTTCAAACGGTTCTGAGCGAGCGTAAACGCCGCCGGGTCCGCTCCGAATGAGCGGTCCGGAGTCGGTTTAAAAGGGTGCCGCGTAGACTTGCAACAGTGCCGAGTGAGCCCAAAACGGTGCAGAGTAGGCTTGAAAATAATATCGGACAGGGTCCAAACAGAACCAAATGACCTTGAGTTGGCAATTAGCAAGTTTTGAAAGGTGCAAGGTCGAAAAAAAAAATCTCGGAACCGTGCCGAGTGAAGCTCAACATGGCAGGGGTGTCAAATTTCATTTTTCTGGGGGGCCACGTTGTAGTCCGGGTTTTGTGCTTGTAACATATCAACTTGGTTGTCGATGATATATGACAAATTGAAATTTTGCAGATTTTTTACAAGAAATGGAAACTCTAGATTTGGCTTTGCGGGCCACATAAAATCATGCGGCGGACCAGATCTGGCCCCCGGGCCTCGAGTTTGACAACAGTCCAGACTAGGTCTAAAATGGCGCCGTGCCGGCTTCAGAACTTGCTCAGTATGCTTTCAGCGGTGCCGCGCAGGGATAAAACCGGACCGAGTGATCTCCAAGCAGAACGGGGAACGCTTAAACGGCGCCGAGTGGCGCTTAAAACCGCGAGCTCAAAAAAAGGCACCGAACGAGCTGAAGTGGACGTCGCGCAAAATCGAAAGAGAACCGTGTCAAATGATGGCGAGCGAGGTGAAAATGGCGGCGGCGATTGTCTCGAAGGCACGTCTGGACGGCGCGGCGTGTTTGGGCACGCTCGCGCTTCCTGTCGAGAGGCGGCAAAAGCGTCCATCTTTGCAGGTCTTTGGTTGCTAGCGCCGCATTTGAGTCTTTTTGCAGTCCCTTTAGCGTTCCTCTGTATTGATTATTTAAAAAAAATGAATTCAAAAAAAAAAAAAAAAAAAAAAAAAAAAGGAGCTCCTCACACCACAAACTCGGGCACGTCGTCGCTGGTGAGGTCCAGGGAGAAGTACTTGCTGGTTCTCTTGATCCCGGCGCACTGGTCGGCCAGGCCCTGGTAGGCTCCTCCTCCTCCGCCGCCGCCGCCCCCGTCGCTCAGCTCCTGGGCGCACCCGAAAGTGTAGCTGTGCGCCGTGTCCTGGCACAGCTCGGCCCACTGCAGGCAGTCCTTCTGGTACAGGCGCACGTCGTCCAGCGACTGGCTGTGGCGATCGCTGGACGACGGCGGCTTCCTGCACGTCGACGTCTGCCAGCGGGAAAACGCGACGATCAGCGATTTCGGTAGGTTCCCAGTTTCACACCCGATTACCACATTTGTAATATTTTCAAATAGAAAGTGTGTGTTGAGCTGGAAAATTACAAAACATTTTTTTTAATGCAGGAATGGTTTGCGACCTGTGTGAAGGGACCATGACAGTCTCAAGAGTTTCTAACAAGTCTCAAGACCGGAATGGAACAGTAAAGCCCAACATATAATTTTTTAAGCCCCAGCTGAGGTTACAAGCAAAAAAATGTTTTTGACGTTAATCTTAAGCCTCGCCCTACCTGCGGGAGGGACTCGATGCTTTGTCCTCTCATCTTGACAACCGTCTCCGAGGAGCTGGACGTGGACGAGCTGACGTCCTTCACGATGAGACCTGCCGACGCCACATTTGAAAGGTTTAGCGCTCCGAAGCCTTAAGTCACGAAATGCATCATTTTTAGTATGTTATGAAAAAACGGCACCCACACCACACCTCACCACAAAACATGATTTTGACATGTATGTCTTTTTGTAACTCCCGCCGTGAAAATCCTGTCGAGGGATTTGTTTTCGCACTCAAGCGGTCTCGTTTGTTTATACTAGTTCTACCTGCTGGGAGGAAGCTCGTTGTTCCTTCGTGTTAGCCAAAATGCCGGCTCGTTGTATTGCTGGATATTGCTCGAACACTCGGGAGGACGGATTCGCTCTTCATACTTTTCCAAAAGACTCGGTTCGTCGTGAGCTTCATGGGTTCCAAAAGACAGCTAGGTGTGTGTACAGCTACTAAAAAAACAATAGTTGGGGTGGGACGTAATCCGTACGTCAGGAGCGCTCAATGTGTCGATGTGCGTCCGCCGAACACGGCTTCAGCCGGGGTGGGTCATCTCTGCCGCGGAGGTGGATCGGGCGGGGAGACGGTTTGGCTGCGGCATCGTTGTTGCTCGCGGGCTGCGTTGATTATTGCCACTACAGAGGTGGCTCGGACAGGGAGGCGGTTTGGCCATGGCGTGATCGTCGCTCGCGGGCAGCGTCATCACCGCAGCGGAGGTGGATCGGACGGGGAGGTGGTTTGGCCGCGACGTCATCCTTTGTGACCGCGGGCGCCGTTGTTCATCACTGCCGCGGAGGTGCATCGGGCAGGGAGGTGGTTTGGCTGTGATCCGCATATCATCTAAATGTGGCTTGAAACAATAGGGTCACTTCACTCGGTTGTGAGATGTTCTCTTCTTCGAAAAGAGCTTCCGTGTCAGAAGGGGCGTGTTCGTCTCCCATAGTAGGCGGCACAGCGTGTTTTCAATGGCGAATGTCGCGGTGTGATGTCACGGACAGAAGATGCAGCCAATATGGCTACCATTTACTTGAATGTCGAATGAGACTTCCACAACTTCGCACATGGATGACGCGCTCTCGGCTCATATTTATTTTTTCATAACAATATCTATTTTAGAATGTTTCTAGGCATGAGACTTGACCTTTAAACCAGACGAGGAGCAAGCGGATGTGAGTTTTTACCCGAGAATCCGTTGTTGTGATCGGGAGACATGGTCAACATGTCCTCGGTGATGTGGATGCACAGCTCCTGGTCCAAGGCCGTCTCGCTCAGCTCCTCGTAGTCTTTGGGGTCGTCTACCAGCATCTCGATCTCTGTTTATTCATAACAGTAATTTTGCTTTAACCAGCAAAATTTTTACAGTTTGGGATTTATCGTAAATTCGCTCGAAACTGTCACCATACCGTCGTCGTCCAGGACGCGCTCTTTGCCGCCGCTTTCCACGCCGGACGTGTGCGAGCTGCCGTGGCTGGCGGTGGAGGAGCCGCAAGTCCTCAGGGGTCCGTGGGGGGCCGGGTGGGGGGCGCGGAAGCTGTCCGCCTCGATGCCCGACGTGTGCGAGCTGCCGTGGCTGGCGGTGGAGTGGCGCGACAGACGCTTGTGGCGGGAGACGCTGCCGGCGCTGCTGCCGCTGGCCCGCGAGCGCTTGTCCAGGTGGTCCATGTCCAGGTCCAGAGCGTCGCTGATGTACGACTCGCGGTACTGTTTTTTCTCTACAAGCACATACGTCAACAATTATGCGTGGTATGAAACCCGCGATTAACGGATTCACGTCGACGTTTTGTTCATTCGACGGACCTTCGTGTTCCTCCAGCCGGCGGACCTGCTTGAGGACGGGCTGCAGGTTCATGTAGAGTCGGTGGCTGTTGCTGAGCAGCTGCAGGAGGTGGCGGGAGCGCACGGGGCACCCGGTGTAGTAGATGAGCTTGCGGGCCGAGGGCAGCCCGTCGGGGAGGATCTCGAACTTCTTTCCCTGAGAACCAAGCGGCGGACGGTCAACAGCAAACTGGAATGTGAACGCGAGACGCACGTGAAAACCTTCAGTCGGCTTGTAAAACGCGTTCCGCGGTCGGAGAACCGATCAGAGCTGTTATCATGCCCCCCCCCCCCCCTCCAAAAAAAAAAAAAAAAAAAAACAATTTGGACGCCACGTTGGCTGAACACGCGGAAACAAACAAGCGACTCTTGGCTGAAGCTCAGCTGACGAGCAGCTGTCCTTGCTTATTTTTAATAAAATCTTTTTTTGGCTTTTAAAACCCGGGACTATGCTATGAATTTGTATTATTACTTTATCAAAACTGAATGAAATACTGCACAGTACATTTTTTTGGAACAAGAGCCTTTGATTTGGATCTTTCTGATAACAGTTCATACAACATTTCAGGAAAAATGTGCCCTGAATGTCCATCCATCCATTTTCTTTGTCGCTTATCCTCACAAGTGTCGCAGGGAGTGCTGGAGCCTATCCCAGGGATTTGTCAAAATTATGTGACGTCTTTTATGCAAAAGGGACTTTTCAAATCGTGTGTAATTCGCTTAGTCACTTAATAATTTTCCTTTGTTTAAGCGTAAATGTTCAAAATGTGCAGAAAGTAGTTCAGTAAATGGCAAAAATACTTTTTAGGCAAGTCTGTACTTGGAAAGTATTAGAAGTATTATAAGTATATATTTTTTAGGTGGTACTTGGAGTAAAAATTTGGACAACAGCTGCCCTAAGGCCTTGAGAGTATCCATCCATCCATTTTCGTAGGTGCTTATCCTCACAAGGGTCGGAGGAGTCCTGGAGCCTATCCCAGCTGTCAACGGGCAGGAACTGGTTGCCAACCAGTCGCAGGGCACATCGAGACAAACAGCCGCACTCACAATCACACCTTGGGGCAATTTAGAGCCTCCAATCAATGCGCGTTTTGGGGTTGTGGGAGGAAAGCGGTGTGCCCGGAGAAAACCCACGCAGGCATGCGGAGAATATGCAAACTCCACATAGGGAGGGCCAGGATTGAACCCGGCGCAGCTGTAGAGCGTTTTGAGGACTGCTGGGGTTCAAATCCTGGCCTCCCCTGTGTGGAGTTTGCATGTTCTCCCCGTGCCTGTGTGGGTTTTCTTTGGGTTACTTTCCTCCCACACCCCAAAAAAAAAACCGCATTGATTGGACACTCTAAATTGCCCCCAGGTGTGATTGTGAGTGCGACTGTTGCCTGTCCCCGTGTGCCGTGCCAATGGCTGGCAACCAGTTCAGGGTGTACCCCGCCTCCCGCCCGACGACAGCTGGGATTGGCTCCCCCACTCCCGCGACCCTTGTGAGGATAAGCGGCTGAGAAAGCAGACGGGTTGATCTTTACGATGAGTTACTGCCACAAGGTGTGACGTCCAGGTGTCTCCCGATAACTCCGTTTGCTTGACCAACTTCCTGTGATAAAAAGGACTTTGATTTGGACTTTCTATGGAACCTCGAATTTGGAGCTCCGCCACATAAATATGTATAAAATAATATCATACCGAACATGTCATTAAAATTAAGGACATGAACTTGTCATAATGTGTGAAGAACTATTGAATCAAGAACTTTGATTTTGATCTTTTGTGATACATTAAAGTACGTCAAAGCTGGCAGAATTTACAGTTCGATTTTGCAGACACTAAAATGTTGTAAATTTACATATTTGGATGCGGAAGTGTCATAATGCTGTCAAATTGTCAGAACGTCTCACTGGCGCTCAGTTTGGTTGAGCAACATTTTGAGTTGTGGACTTTTATGTGATGTTTAGAAGGCTCAAAGAAAAATCTGAGGGGGAAAAAAAAGCAGCCTTAAGGCAAAAATATGTGTCTTGGCTCAACAAAGGTCGCTAAACGCCGAGTTGAGGAACCGCAGTGTTGAGATCAAAGTCGATCGGCGCCGCAACGGGCATCATCGCCAGCGGGTCATGGACGATGACCTGGTTCCACATCCACGAGGATAATGAGGAAGTATAAACACCGACTTTTTGTTTTGTCTTCTTGCGTCGGCCTCCTCCAGCGCCCCCTCGAACCGACTCAACATCTGGTGTTTATTGACCCGCGCGGCCCTCCGCTGAAAGCGCGGCTGCGCCCGTCGTTCGGGAGACGAGGAGGACGACGGCGCGCGGGAGCCGAGCATCTCGTCGGCGCCGCGCAACTAGGTCAAATGCAAAACTGCAAACGAAACGGCGCGCGCGCGGGCGTTTATTTTGGGGAATGCCGCCGATCGAGTATGGAGTTTGGGTTACGGGTGGTGAGGCTCGCGTAGGATGTGGCTTCTGTGGCACGGAACCATGTTTGGCCATTTAAACTTCAATTAGCAACGTAGTTTGTCAGGCACTTAAAAAGGTGGAGTACTTCATTTTGGTACCTAGAGACACGGGTTACTGAAAATCAGAATGTTTTGATAAGAGCCATTGTTGAAACTTTTTAACTTGTGAGCCACTTTTTACGCGCTCAACTCGTTTCAAGGAGCAGTTGGAAAACGCACCAAAAATTTCACCCCCAGTTGACCTTTGTTGTCAAACTAAACATCAAACAAAGAGAATTACATTTACCGGATTTTCCGGCCGACAAGCCGCGACTTTTTTCACACGCTTTCAACCCTGCGGTTTAATTTGTGCGTTTTTCGAATGGCCGCAAGGGGCGCACTCGAGCGGAAAAGGTAAGAATGAGACTGGTGGAATATATCTGCAGAGGAAGAGACTTTTGACAGCACACGCTAGCGCAGTGCAAGTGTGTCGCTGCTGTGTTACTGGCGTGTCTCAGTGATATTTACCGGCAAGTTTTATTTTAACCGGTCCTGTTAGCGTTAGGGCGGCGCTAGCGTTAGCACTAGTGTTAGTGCAGTGCTAGCGTGTTGCTACTGTGTTACAGGCGTGTCTCAGTGATATTTACCGGCAAGTTTTATTTTAACCGGCCCTGTTAGCGTTAGCGCAGTGCTAGCGTTAGCACGGCACTAGAGTTAGCACTAGTGTTAGCGCGGTGCTAGCATGTTGCTAGTGTGTTACTGGCGTGTCTCAGTGATATTTACCGGTAAGTTTTTTTTTAACCGGCTCTGTAAGCGTTAAGCGTTAGCGTTAGCACTAGCGTTAGGGCCGCGCTAGCGTTAAACTCTTTCTGTGTACCGTCTTTCTTTGTAAATATCTCGTGTTTCAATGTGGGCACTTGCGGCTTTTTACACAGCTGCGGCGTATGTACGTACCAAATGGTATTTCCTTTACAAATGTACTCGGTGAGGCTTGCAACCAGGCGCGCTCTGTAGGCCGGGAATAACGGTAAAAGAAACGCATAACTTTGCCTTCATGTCCGCTAGCTTAATGCTAAACACATAACTGCGAAACACCACAGACGAGATATCAAATATATATATATATATAATTTGAGATGATTTGAGAGTGTGTTTTGAGTTGAACGTCCTCCCACAACAAATTTAAGCCATATCTCAAGCCACTACTGTACCTACCTGGAATTTTATGATAGCTAACAAATGTTAAAATGTTATTGCGAACGCGCTCTGTAGCGTTAGCTTGAGTTGTGGATGAAACGAATCCACTTTTAAATAATTTTCTATGTGCTAAGTAAGTGCAAGTGTTTGACTGACATGTTCTTCCACACCAAACTCTTTCAAGCATTCCGTTTTTTTACGCCTTGCTTTGTTCACTGGTCAATGAAAATGTTCCCATGTTCGATACGATTTAGTCCGTGCGGCGTCATATTTTCTATGTAGGTCTAGTTTGCGTGTGGGCAGGAAAAGCCTTCCCAAATCCCCCCGATTGGTTCCAGAGGCCTCACAGGGCTGCGGCAAAACAAGCATGAAAGAGAACCGAAGCCTCGCCGGGAGAGGCTTAGGGTGACGCGGTGGCGCATGTTCAACTCACCACGAAGACCAGCTTCCCCACGTTGGTCCACGGGAAGTCGTACAAAAGCTGCCTCACCGAGCCGATGTTCTGCGAACGGGGAGCAAAGATTAGCGGCTCCGCCGACGGCTTCGCTTCGGGATTAAAACGATAGTATGCGCCGAGGGCAGTAAATCCCTCCGGGTTACCTGGAATATTTGAATCCCACGTAAAGTCAGTCCCAAAGTAAGCGATGCCTCCACTTCCTTCTTGTCCTGAACCGCAAGTATGTCGGCAAAGGATGTCAAAAATGGAGGATTTGGTCATCCCGTTCATATCATTTTGCAACATCCACCTGTTTAGTGGACACTATATGAGAATTTCATCTTTGAGGACCTCCGACTTCCAGTCTCGACTCTATAGAGCTGGTGTGCCGACGTCACAGGTGTCAAACTCAAGGCCCGGGGGGCCAGATCTGGCCCGCCACGTGATTTTATGTGGCCCGCGAAGCCAAATCTAGAGTTTCAATTTCCATGATTCTTGTAAAAATCAAAAATTTCAAATTGTCATATATCATAAATGATCAGGTTGAGATATTACAAGCATTTTTGTGTTACCAAAGCTGAATAGTTAGAAAAACACATTAGCCTTGATTTCTGATTCCAAAACTAGTTCGTAAATTGATGATGTAAATATGATGGGATGATTAAATATTTTTTGTTCCACAGTCATAACGGCCCCCTGAGGGAAACCGGAACAACAATGTGGCCCACGAGAAAAATGAGTTTGACCTACGTCATATAATCACGTGACTTTTGTTTACGTCGCCATATTGCCAGTCAAGCTAAGCGTCGCTCAATGATAAGTCGGTTGGAGACGACACGAAAATATGTCTTATAGCACGACGCCCTGACTCTTGTCCGATACTGTCAGACATTTAGAAGGTGAAAATAAACGACGGTACGTGGGAAAAATTAGATTGACCCGTATTTAATGCCGAAATCGATGTTTTCGCCGATTAAGAAATTGGACTGTTATTTCGCTTCTGCTTGTCATGGACAACTGGATCGACACATGGATCTGGTGAGTAAGTCGTCGAGATTTACACGTAAAAGTTTGAAAGCGTAGAAAAGTCTGGACGCACACGACGACTTCGTTGCTGGATCTGTTCTCATCAGGAATAAATCCCACATAGTGACCGTTTTTGACGGATCGTGAACGCGGAAGCGTGTTTGGCCAAACGTTCACCTTTGCCGGAATCCATCGATCTTTTCAGCTAGTATTCAATACAAATACCAATATTTAAATAAATGAGCCCTGGTTTTACACAAACTCGCATTCATTAATTATGATTGAAAAAAAAAAAAAAGAGGACGGAGTCGTCATCCACGGAACGTACACGGAAGCGATTGCGGCCACACTTTACCTTCGTAAACCTCTGCAACAGACATTTTTTTTTAATATGCATTGTTCTCAAACTTGGCATTATAAATACTTTTTGGTAATTTGAAATTGAGAAGAATCATTGATATGACCTGATGTGAAGCGATCACTACACAGGCGTGTGCGTATTTTGGTCGGGCACCATCCATCACGTTTAATTGCCGAAATCTATCGATATTTTCTATTCTTTTCAGCTGGTATTCCATAAAATGATCTCTTTGAATATCTTTCTCGTTTGTTGTGACAACCAACGGCACAAACAGGTCTCGGGGTATTGTAAATATTCTGCTCCGATTCAATGTCGAGCGGCTCTGTTTGACCGGCAACACGGCGGTGTGAAAATTAGGAAGTCACGTGCACGAGCTCCCTAGGGGCGCTGCTGAGCAAAAATGGCCGCTTCAAACCAAAATGCCGGACTTCCTGTGTCCTTTACATCCCTAGCAAATTTCCGATACCTGTGCCACGGCGCCTCACCTTGTAGAGTCTGTAGTAATGGACGGTGACGTCGTCGAGCTGCGCGCACTCCTTGATGTACTTGAGGTGCGCCTCGGAGGCCGTGAGGGCGAACTGGTCCTTGTGCATGTTGGGGATGTGCCGCAGGATGTAGTCTCGGCCGCGCTTGGCGATCACCTGAGGAGACGGCAGATGTATTTATTTGGGTATTGGGGGGGGGGTTTTGCATGTGGCTTCTGGTAAATCGCTGGTCGAGGTTTGCTTTTGTTTGTCGTTTCCTGTTGGGAGTTGTGATAAGGAAGGAGGGAAGGATTGCAGGAAGTGTGGACCAATTATACGGGTGTGGTTTCATGACCCCAGACCCCTCCCCTCCCCCAAAAAAATGACATAAATAATTCCCCTATTTTCTGTTTTATCATTGTGATTGAACACGTTGGCACGGCGATATGACGAAGGCTGCCATACGGACAAAGAAATATTTAAGGCATAAGCAGCGACGAGTGGGCCGAACCTCGAAATGCTCATCATAATTTCAAAAACAGAAAAAAACATCACGGCAATGTGGCATCGCCCATCAGCCCAGGTGCAAAATCATGTTCCCATTTTATTGTTTGGTGATGCAAAATCAGTTTTTTTACTCCATTAATCAACGGGATAATCGGTAGAAGTATTGATTCTACCCGTTGGGCACACTCACCCAGGGGGGGAAGTAAGCCTCGGGTTCGAAGTATTTGCCGAAGTGCTTGTTCCGTTTGAAGTTGCCCAGGTCGGCCTGCAGGGCGAAGGCCGCCAGCAGGAAGTAGGCCTCCTCCCGCTGGATGCACTGCGAGAGCAGCACCTGTTTCCTCAGGTGCCAGTAGTAGTAGTACCGGGCAGCGCGGTCGCTAAAAAAAAAAAAAACAAAGCGAGAATGTTAGCACGTTAGCGCCCTGATTGGCTAACGCGGCGAGATGATGAGGCCCGGACTCGCCTGATCAAGCGTCCGTTCTCCACGTAATACTGAGCTCGGAAGTGGATTATCATCGGAGGGCCGAACTGGTCGATGCCCTGGAGAAAACACCGTTGATGATTCATTTCGCGTTGAACAACAAGCTACTCGCTGTTCAGGGTACACCCTGGACTGGTCGCCAGCCAATCGCCAATTGGGAGTTACCGTAATTTCCGGCCAACAAGCCGCGACTTTTTTCCACACGCTTTCAACCCCGCGGTTTATGCGGCGATGCGGCTAATTTGTGCATTTTTTTCTAACGGCCGCAAAGAGGCACTCGAGCGGAAAACGTAAAAATGAGACCGGTGGAATATATGTGCCGAGGAAGTGGCTTTTTCCCTGTTAGCGCTGCGCTAGCGTTAGCGCTGTGCTAGCATGTCGCTGCTGTGTTACTGGCGTGTCTCAGTGATATTAACCAGTGAGTTTTATTTTAACCGGCCCTGTTAGCATTAGCACTAGCGTGGCGCTAGCGTCTTTGTAAATATCTCGTGTTTAAATTGGGCACTTGCGGCTTTTACACAGCTGCGGAATATGTATGTACCAAATGGTATTTCCTTTACAAATGTACTCGGATTGGCTTGTAACCGGGTGCGTTCTGTAGGCCGGAAATTACGGTACCTAAGGTGCGTTTTTGGGATGGGCGAGGAAACTGGAGTGCCATGGGAAAACACACATAGGCGAGGCCAGATTTGAACCGGAGTCTTCAGAACTGCGAGACAGATGTGCTAATTGGTGCCACCCCCCCAAAAAAAAAAATAAATAAAAATCCATTAATCAACGCCGCTTATCCTGACAAGGGTCGGGGCCAAGAGCTTGTCTGTACAAAAACATTACGATTTTTTTTTTTTTAGGCATTGATAAATCTTTGTGGGGGGGGGCTATTTGCGGCAGGGCTTCCTCCCTCTCACCCAGGAATACTCGGCAAAACGCCAAATGTAAACGTTGACCGGACAATCAATAGATTTCACCCATTTCAAGCATGAAATAAAATTCCGGATTGAACGTTTACGATGCAGCGCATGTCGCTTCTTAAATGGACCGAATCGGGTCTCCTGATTTTTAAGCCGCCTCGTTTGATGTTAAGCGCCCGACTGATGTCGCTTGGAGCTTTGGTGACGGGCTCAAGGCGACGCAATACCGATGAGGACTGGACGGAAAAAAAACTTCCCGCTGATTGATTTGACGAACTTTGAACAGATATCACATAATCCAGGTGAGGTGCTCAAAGCGGCCAAATAATACCAGGAGTGGGGTTTGAACCCACGAGGACTATTGTCCATTGGATCTTAAGTCCAACGCCTTAACCACTCGGCCATCCTGGTGCTCCGTGAACAGGGGGGCGACCGTGACAGTCAAAGAGTTTCGCGTACTACCTTGCTGGCTTCTCGTTTCCATTCCTTGGGACAGTACTTGGACAATTTCTGATCCAGCTCCATGTAGATGTGTTCATTATCTGCGGGAAGAAAGGCACATTCTCAATTCACGAGTTTCTTCTCTGTCTTTGTTCATTGTTTTCATTTTCAGTATTTAAAAAAAAAAAACAATAATCTGATGACTCATTATGACACAAACGTCACATGTTAAATCTCATTTGATTTTGCTTGCAAAATTACGCTGGACGCATACATTGGAGATCAGCAGAATTGCACATTTGAATGAACACTCGATGTACGCGCTAGGCAGAGTTCGTGGGCTGTCTATCTATCTATCTATCTATCTATCTATCTATCTATCTATCTATCTATCTATCTAGCTATCTATCTATCTATCTATCTATCTATCTATCTATCTATCTATCTATCTATCTATCTATCTATCTATCTATCTATCTATCTATCTATCAGTCCTTCCATCCACCTACCCAACCACCTACCCAACCATCTATCTATCTATCTTCTATCTATCTATCTATCTATCTACTATCGATCTAGCTATCTAGCTAGCTATCTATCTATCGATCTATCTATCTATCTAATCTATCTATCTATCTATTATCTAGGATCTATCTATCTATCTATCTATCTATCTATCAGTCCTTCCATCCACCTACCCAACCACCTACCCAACCTCTATCTATCTATCGAGCTATCTATCTGCTTCTACTATCTATCTATCTATCTATCGATCTATCTTATCTATCTATCAGTCCTTCCATCAACCTACCCAACCACCTACCCAACCTCTATCTTCTATCTATCTATCTATCGAAATCATCTTCTATCTAATCTATCTATCTATCTATCTATCTATCTATCTATCTATCTATCTATCTATCTATGCTATCATCGATCAGTCCTTCCATCCCCTACGCCAACCACCGACCCAACCATCTATCTATCTATCTTCTATCTATCTATCTATCTAGCTAGCGATCTATCTATCTATCTATCTATCTATCTATCTATCTATCTATCTATCATCTATCTATCTATCTATCTATCTATCTATCTATCTATCTATCTATCTATCTATCTATCAGTCCTTCCATCCACCTACCCACCACCTACCCAACCATCATCTATCTATCTATCTATCTATCTATCTATCTTCTATCTATCATCTATCTATCTATCTATCTATCTATCTATCTATCTATCTACCTATCTATCTATCTATCTATCTATCTATCTATCTATCTATCTATCTATCTTCTATCTATCTATCTATCTATCTATCTATCTACTATCTATCTATCTATCTACTATCTAGCCAGTATGCGCATTTTTGATTGGACAGCAACAATGACGATGAAATAATGAAAGAAAGAAGAAATTATTTCACCATTGCAGAAATTCCACAATCACTAACCTAGTCTGTGTTAAATGTAAAAATAAAAATGAAAAAAAAAAACAAAACACTTGTTGTGGTTGTTAATCGCTGTTCATTTTGGACAGACAGACAGACAGAAAGAAACGGCGTCAAAGCGACGACTGGTGTGGGTGGTGGTGGTGGGGTGGGGGGGGGTGGGGGGTCACAAAGCGGCCGGGTGGCCGCTGTTTGCCTTGGGGATTTCACGCCGCTCAGACAAACACTTGCGGAATGTCCCGCAATCAGACCCTCTGGCTCCGAACCAGTCGCCGGCTCATCCGCAGCCCAGCTGTCCGAAAACAGAACTTTTTTGCATCACGTGTCGTTTTCTGCGCACGCACCCGCGCGGCGACTCGTACAGATCCTTACCGGCCGCACAATGGAACCAGTCAGGAAAGCGGGAGGCTCGGGTTTGCGGAAAACCTCCGTGACAGCTAGGTGAGACGTGCTACGTTTAGGATCCGCCGCGCTTTTCCCGGCCAAGAAGAAGAAACGCCGGGCTGCAAATGTTTGTCTGTGGCCACGACGGGCACGGCGCGGCCGCCCCCATCAAAGGCTCCGGTGAGTCGAGAAAAGAGATACCGAACGAACGGCAGACTCACTCTGAATGACGCTGAGTCCGAACAGGTGGCAGTCCTTCAACCTCAGGAGGTCACACACCTGGACCAACAGCTCCTGGCACAGGGTCTTCACCTGGGGAGGGGTGTGGGGGGGGGGGGGGGGATTATCATTTAGACATGATACTAAATACCTGTAGATTGATATACTAGCTACATTCATGGCTCAATCAATATAATAGTGCCTTGAGATATGAATTTGATTCCTTCTTGGACTCTCACCGTGAAGAAAATAAGTATTTGAACACCCTGCTATATCGCAAGTTCTCCCACTTAGAAATCATAGCGGGCTTTGAAATTTTTATTATAGGTGCATGTGAAAGAGGTAATCTGAAAAGAAAAATACATAAATCACAATAATGATTTTTTTTAACAATTTATTTGTGTCATAAAACTCCCCCAGGGCTGGAAAGGGCTACGGAGAAACTGCCAAGCAGCTTGGTGGAAAAAAGGTCCACTGTTGGAGCAATCATTAGAAAAATGGAAGAAGCTAAACATGGCGGTCAATCTCAATCGGTAGTGGAACCCCGTGCAAGATGTCACCTCGTGGGGTCTCAATGATCCTGATGAAGTTTAGGAATCGGCCCAGGACTACACGACAGAACTTGGTCATTGACCTGAAAAGAGCTGGGACCACCGTTTCCAAGGGGACCGTCGGTAATACACTAAGACGTCATGGTTTGAAATCATGCACGGCACGGAAGGTTCCCCTCCTTAAACCAGAACGTGTCAAGGCCCGTCTTAAGTTTGCCAATAAAAAATAAATAGAGGAGTCATGGGAGAAAGTTTTGTGGTCAGATGAGACCAAAATGGAAGTTTTTGGTCATAATTCCACAAACTGTGTTTGGAGGAAGACGAACGATGAGTTCCATCCCAAGAACGCCGTCCCTACTGTGAAGCATGGGGGTGGTAGCATCAATCTTTGGGGGACAGGACGACTGCGATGTATTAAGGAGAGGATGACCGCGGCCGAGTATTGTGAAATTTTGGGGAACAACCTCTTTCTTACTGTCGGAGCATTGAAGATGGGTCGTGGTTGCGTCTTTCAACATGACGATGACCCTAAGCCAGGAAAACCCAAGGAGTGGCTCCGTAAGAAGCACATCAAGGTTCTGGCGTGGCCTAGCCAGTCTCCAGACCTAAACCCAATAGAAAATCTTTGGAGGGATCCAAAACTCCGTATTTCTCAGCGACAGCCCAGAAACCTGTCTGACTAGAGAAGATCTGCGTGGAGGACTTGGCCAAAATCCCGCTTGTGGTGTGTGCAAACCTGTTGTAAGAACTAAAGGAAACGTTTGACCTCTGTAATTGCAAACACAGGCTACTGTACCAAAATATTAAGTGTGGTTTTCTCAGGTGTTCAAATACTTATTTGCAGCTGTATCACACAAATCATTAAAAAATCATACATAGATGATCTCTCTCACAACAGACACGCGCCGACGATGAATATTTCAGAATCTCTCCACGATTTCTCAGTGGGAGAACGTGCGAGATAGGAGGGTGTTCAAATACTTTTTTTCTTCACCGTATATAATTCAAAGTGCCATTTTTCATGTTTCCCGCGTGCACATTAGACTCACATTAACGATGATGTTGAGCGTGTCGTCGTTGGGCAAAAAGACACAGACGCAGCGGCGGTCCTGCATGGCTTTGTTGTTGTGGAAGTTCACTTTGCTCATCTTCCACCACCACCCGGCGGTACCGCTAACGCCGCCGCCGCTGCCGCCGCGCCGACTGCAGCCGCGCTTCGGCACTCGCCGGGAAGACGGGCATGGAGGTCACCTGGCTGCGCTGGACCGCTGTGGAGACACAAAGACGAGACGGGTGTGAGATGTGAAAATGCTTGTTAAAAATATTTTAAAAAATGAGCCTCTGCGCTGAATTTTTAGATGCTTGTTTGCACTTGCGTTGGCATATTGAAGAGATTTGGCTGTGCTTTGCGGGGGTTTGGTTGCACTTCACGGTGGCTTTTAAAGAGGATTTTGTGCACTTTGTGGGGGCTTTCCGGGGGTTTGGGTCGCCCTTCGAGGGGGTGTTTTGAGCAGGTCTGTTGTATTATTGTGATCGGCGTCGGCATTTCAGGTGCTCGGGTAGCGCTTTTCCAGGGAGGGTTTACGCTTACCGTAATTTCCGGCCGACAAGCCGCGACGTTTTTCCACACGCTTTCAACCCTGCGGTTTATGCGGTGATGCGGCTAATTTGTGCATTTTTTTTTCTAACGGCCAAAAGGGGGCACTCGACCAGAAAAGGTAAGAGTAAGACAGGTGGAATATATGTGTCGAGGAAGTGACTTACCGGTATGTTTTTTTTTTTAACTGGCCCTGTTAGTGCTGCGCTAGCGTACTGCACCTGTGTTACTACTGTGATTACTACGGTGATTTTCACTGGTATGTTTTTTTTTTTTTTTAATCGGCACTGTTAGCGGTGTGCTAGCATTTTGCTGCCGTGTCTCAGTGATTTTTACTAGCATGTTTTTTTTTTTTTTTAACCGGCCCTCTTAGCGCTGTGCTAGCATGTTGCTGCTGTGTTATTGCTGAGTGATTTTTACCGGTATGTTTTTTTTTAACCGTCCATGTTAGCGATGTGTTCACATGTTGCTGCTGTGTAACTGCCACGTCTCAGTGATTTTTACCAGTATGTTTTTTTTTCAACCGGCGCTGTTAGTGGTGTGCTAGCATTTTGCTGCCGTGTCTCAGTAATTTTTACCGGTATGTTTTTGTTTTAACAGGCTCTGTTAGCGCTGTGTTAGCGTGTTGCTATTGTGTAGCTGCCGCAGCTGTTTTTTTTTTTTTACCAGTATGTTTTTTTTTTGTTTTACCAGCCTTGTTCGTACTACGATGTTTTTGCTATGTTACGCTAAGATAAAGTATTAAAACTTTGAAAATTCTTTCTGTTTGCTGTAAATATCTCGCGTTTCAATCTGGGTTTCGACGTGGGCACTTGCGGCTTTTACACGGGTGCGGTTTATGTATGGTACCAAATGGTATTTCCTTTACAAATGTACTGGGTGAGTCTTATAATCCAGTGCGCTCTGTAGCCCGGAAATTACGGTAATGGGGTGATTTTAGGGTTCGGTTGCCTTTTGTGAGGAGTTTTTCGGGGATTGGGTGTGTTTTTCGATGCTTGGTCGCATTTAAGTCATAACTTTTTGGCTTCGTGGGGGCCTTTTACGGTATCTGGTGGAATTGCCGGGGATCGCTATGGAAACACAAAGAGAGACGGTGTGACGTGTAGAAAAAAAGCTTTAAGAGGGGCGTGAAAATTCTCAGGCAGGACAAAAGTAGGTCGGAGTAGAATCAGGGCATCGACGCTTCTTTCTAGAAGTCGCTCACCTCCGAGGCTTCCTTCCGCCTTGTCATTAATTACAGATCAGGGAAGTTGGGGTGGAACCGAATCAGGAACAAACAATTAGCCTTTTGTAAAGAAAGCAGCTGAGAAAATCAAACACACCTTTTTCAATGCGGACCGCATTCCGACAGTAAAATGTCCTCAGAGACATACGATAGTGTAAGATCTCGAGTATAACACGTCTTCAAATACATATTCTTCTCCCGGCTGGATTTTCTTTTCTATCTGGTATATATAATACACCCCTGCCAAAATCGCAAGCCTCCGCCCTCAAAAATTAGTATTATCCGCACAGTAATTTGCATTTTTTTTTTAGGCCTTTCAAAGAAATGTGAACATTCTCAGAAGTAAATGCAAAAAGGCCTTCTTTTGCACGTGCGCCGAATAAAATGACACGCCTACACACACACGCACAGACATATGACGTACGGATGAGTACAATTCTACTTTCCAGCATACGCTGGCACGAGATTAATGAGAAGTGAACTACTTCTAATGACCGACATTAGAATACTCGTAGAAGCGCCATAAGGTTCTACATCTGTGTTTATCAAAAGGGTACAATAACCCCCCCACCACCACCACCACCACCCCCGCACTTACCAGAAAAAGTCAATTAATTTGTTCCAGGCTCAAAATCTTGCATTCATCACTTTTTTTGCATTCATCAACTTTTCTTTTTATCCACTTAAAGTAACATCACTGATTGCTGAATAATTGCTGACCTATCATCCATCCGTTTTCTTAGCCGCTTATCCTCACGAGGGTCGCTGGAGTGCCGGAGCCTGTCCCAGCTGTCAACGGGCAGGAGGCGGGACACACCCTGAACCGGTCGCCAGCCAATCGCAGGGCACATTGAGACAAAAAAAACGCACTCGCAATCACACCTAGGGGCAATTTAGTGTCCTATTAATGTTGCATGTTTTTCGGATGTGGGAGGAAGCCGGAGTGCCAGGAGAAAAGCCACGCAGATTGAACCCAGGACCTCAGAACTGCGAGGCCAACACTTTACCAGCTGACCTACCGTGCCCTGACATATCATATGATGTCGATATGATGTCGCATAGTTGTGGTGATTGTCTGCCATTTTTTTTTTTGGGGGGGGGGGGTTGACCTCCCCCTTTTGGTATTTACGGGGGTGTTCAAATGTCATCGTTCTACCAAGACAATTTTGAATCATTCTTCGTGAATGAATGGCCTATTATCAGCGGGCGATATCGGCAAATGATTTCTGTCCAGCTGACGTGGGACGGATTCCGGCTCGGCGCCTACGGTCGGCTGTCTTGTGATCGAATTGTGACCATTCCTGCATAATCCAGTCCAAATTGTGCAGATTTTTTTTTTTGTTTTCATTTATTTATTTGAACTTGTCTTGATCCAGGTAGGGAAACTGAGAACAGATCCTCGCAAAATAAACTTTAGGAAAGCTTTTTAGCAGACCGGTGCCCTTTGTGGAGGATTTTTAGGGGCTTTGTTGGAATTTACATGGACTTTTGTTCATGGATATGTGAGAATTCTTGTTCTTGTGTGGCCCAAAAAAGTGAGTTAAACGCCGAGGATCGCAGTGTGCGCGCAGTCCGACGTGAGTCAGCCGTAACCCGCTGAAGTCATCTCCTAATGCGTTTAAATATTTGCGCAAAAGACCGCAGAAGGACGCGAAAAATCCCCCAACCAATTAGGCCGAGCGAGGAGAGAGTGGCGGATAATCACGTTAACGCCGCGCTAAAGTGCGATGCGACGCCGACGCGAGGTCGTCGCACAAAAGGGGCGGGCGACTGAGCTTCCCGCGGCCTTTTCGGCCCTCGCGAGCAGAGATTCTGTCAACGTGGCAAACCTCTCGGTGTCGGGGGCCCCGTCATCGAATCCCACAAAAAGGCGAGGGGCCTCTTTCTCAAACTATGCGGGTCTCTTTCTTACTTTTCTGACAGGAAGAGCGGCTGAGCTGCGCGGAAACGCGAGTCAAAAGGAAAACTTCCTCGCCTTTGGAGATTAAAAAAAAAAAAAAAAGCTGAGCCCCGGGAGGAGGCTGTCACCACACTGCAGGTAGAGGAAGTGTCACTGGTGAATAAAAACAGAGCGAAGAGAGACAGAGGTGGTGTTCAAACGCCAGGCCTCGGAGGGGGGGGGGGGGGGGGGGGGGGGAGAGTGCTGCAGTCAGGAGAATTCCTCGCTCACATCTGCTTCTCATTCCGACAATGGCAACCATTGATTCAGGATGTAGCACCCGCAAACTGCATTCCTTGTTAGCGTCCACGCAACTGTCCAAATAACTGCATAATAAATGGTCAAACTGGACCCGACCGCATTCGCTCACATAATCAATTGATACTCGAGGTTGCGCTGACTGCCACCTCGCCTTCGCGAACGTCTTAAGATTCTTCGCTTGGAACCAAAGTGTTGAAAAAATAAACCTTGGCCAATGAGTCACGCGCTGCTTCAAGTAAAGTGTACATAGCAAAATCCCCGGGACGAATGTTACGAGGTGCACAGAATTGCTTGACACCTGCTGTATCTCTTGTACCAAAACAATGCCGTCTGATTAGAAAAACTGAGAACGGGGCGTTCAAAAATTAACCTCATGCAGCTTCCCCAAGAGGGGATTGTACAGAAGGGACGGCACAGTACAAGGTAAAAAGCATGAAGGTTGCCGTACCACGTAGACAAAAACTTTGAGCTGCCTCAACGTCACAAGCATGTACCGTAATCCCCGGCCTACAGAGCGCACCTGGTTGTAAGCCTCACTCAGCGCATTTGTCAAGGAAATACCGTTTGGTACATACACGGGCCGCAGCCGTGTAAAAGCCGCAAGTGCCCACATTGAAACACGAGATATTTACAAAGAAAGACGGTGTACAGAGTTTAACGCTAATGCTAGCGCCACCGCGCTAACAGGGCTGGTCAAACGTAAACATACTGGTAAAAATCACTGAGGCACGGCAGTAACACGCTAGCGCAACGTTAACAGGGTGGGTGTGACGGTCTGAGCGCTCCTGGTGTTGCAAAGTCTCTCTGTGAGTAATGCGCATGCGCGTATATTTTGCAAACTTCTGGCCAGTCCGAAACATCCCCATCCGTGCTTCAACATGTGCCAATCGACAACTTGACGGTGAGTGTTCATGTCCGCTGTGGACGTCTCACAAAGAAGAACACAGCGAACGTATATATTAGTCTATATCTTTTTTTTTAATCAACTTTTGTTTTAAGGTTAGGTTATAACGTATGTTAGCTATAAAGGGGAACTATGAGACCAGGAGATTTCCCAGTAAGCGTCAGCTACGTACCCAAAGTTCCCCTGTTAGTAACGCATGCTCATTCAGCACAAGGAGACTTTTCAGCACGGCGGAGCGCTCAGACCGTCACCGGTAAAAGTCACTTCCTCGGCACATATATTCCACTCTTTACCTTTTCCGCCGCAGTGCCCCCCTTGCTTCCGCTAGAAAAAAAATGCACAACTTAGCCGCATAAGCCGCAGGGTCGAAAGCGTGTGAAAAAAGTCGCGGCTTATCGTCCGGAAAATTACGGAAAATGTTTCTTTGGAAAAGAGCGTTCAAAAGCAATCGTTAACCGTCAGAGGAGCGATTGTAGAGAGCAAACGTACGCAAGGTCGAACGTGGAGGTACAGAGCAAATGTGAGCAAGGTCGAACGTGGAGGTACAGAGCAAATGTGAGCAAGGTCGAACGTGGAGGTACAGAGCAAACGTGCACAAGGTCGAACGTGGAGGTCGCTCTCATCTTTACCGTCTGAACCCCCAAAAAGTTTATCTTGGTTTCGTCAGAACGGTACAGTCACTACCGTACTCAGTTGTTGAAATGTGCTGCTTATCTTTAGCAAACTTTCTTGTGCATCATTTTTAGAGGAGGCTTCACTCTCCATGCAGACCAATTTGACGGCATGTGCCCCCGCACGCACCCCCCCACACCCCCGGCTCGATCTCTGCCGCAACGTTGGCACCGATCGCGCATCTATTTTCCGAAGACGAGCTCCCGATATGACGCTAGATTATGCGCATTCGAGCTATTTGCTGGACCACGGAGAAGGCCCGTTCTGAGCGGAACTGTCCCGCGGTGCCCAAAATGGCCTTTTAATCACCACGTGAGGAAGGGGCTGTTTACGGTCTACGGACGCCGCTGTATCGTGCCCTCGCGGAGAAGTTGAAAAGGCTCTCTTTGAAAGGTCGTGACTTTTTCCCCCCGCATCCAGCGGAGCTGTTTATTCAGCTGAGGAGAAAATGCCGCCGAGCTTGACGAGTGGCTCTAAATCACGGCGGTCACGCGGCGGCATTAGCCTTGATGATCATCCTTAGGCCGACTCCGTCTTCGCTCCTCTTGAAATCCGCTAGCTGGTAGGCCGAGAGTCGGGATATAAACAGGAAGAAGCCTGTTAAGCGGCCCACACTTGATGTCTTTTTTTGGGGCGTCATGGTGGAAATGTACTCCCGTGTATACGTATTGCGCTAAAGTATCGGTTTAAGCAGGAGTGCCGGTCAAGATACTTCGGGACGGATTGCCTGGAAATACCTGGTGTGTTTAACGCTTTAAGGCTAATCTCCCAACGACCAAGACACAGATTTTCAGATTTCAACATCAATTTACGTACAGATTGACATTTAACAGGAAAGGTTTTGTCTTTTTATAAAGTACTTTTGGCTACGACTGTGTATTGTCACTGAATTGAGTCAGGTACAGGTCAATATTGTGTAGTTAAAAATGGCTACTAATGCTACAATCACAGCAATTTTACTGGAACACATGTGAGCGATGCCACGGGGACATTGTTATCTTTGAGGGACTGACGATTTATGTACCGTAATACCGCCCTACAGAGCGCACCTGATTATAAGCCTCACCCAGTACATTTGTAAAGGAAATACCATTTGGTACATACATAAGCCGCACCCGTCTAAAAGCCGCAAGTGCCCACGTTGAAACCGACATTGAAACATGAGATATTTACAAAGAAAGACGGTACACAGAGAGTTTAACGCTAGCGCAGCCGTACTAATGCTAACGCTGGTGCACGCTAACAGGGCCAGTAAAAACAAAAACAAAAACATACTGGTAAAAATCACTGAGACATGGCAGTAACATGCTCGCGCCCCGCTAACAGGGCCGGTAAAAGTCACTTCCTCGGCACATGTATTCCACCGGTCTCACACTTACCTTTTCCGCTCGAGTGCCCCCTTTGCGGGCGTTAGAAAAAAAATGCACAACTTAGCCGCATCACTGCATAAACCGCAGGGTTGAAAGCGTGTGAAAAAAGTCGCGGCTCGTAGGCCGGAAATTATGGTATTTGGATTTTTCGGGGTTTGAAATATTCAGTTTCAGTTAAAAGTCTCGCAGAGTTTCCACGTAGTAAAAGATAGTAATAAAGGTACAGGAAACGTAAGTACTTTATTCCATGCTCCAGCCGCACGTGTACACCAAAAACCAAACACACTGCAGCTCATCTTCTGGCTAGAGGATGTCACCCCTACTGATATACTTCCTTCCATCCATTTTCTTAACCGCTTATCCTCACGAGGGTCGCGGGGAGTGAGTCATGTCAGGGATTGAATTTTCGTGCGCCACGTCTCGGCCTCAAGTCAACTCTCGAGCGAGAGGTTTTGTCTCAAAACAAATTTCAGAATCGGAGGACGTTATGAGGGTGTTCCAGACCTACGTAGATGAAGCTTGAATGGACCAAGGCCACCAAAACTAACCGACCGACCGAGTCCGAGTTGTCTTGACAGACCAAAACATGAAAACGTTCTCTGAGTCTTAAAGCAGGCTCGAGTCTACCAGATCCCCAGCCAGCCATCCATTTTCTTACGCTTATCCTCACGAGGGTCACAGGAGTGCTGGACCCTATCCCAGATGTCAACGGGCAGGAGGCGGGGTTACACCCTGAACCGGTTGCCAGTCAATCGCAGGGCGCATAGTCGGACTCACAATCACACCTAGGGGCAATTTAGAGAGTCCAATGAAAGTTGCACGTTTTTGGAATGTGGGAGAAAACCGGAGTGGCCGGAGGAAACCCACGCAGGCACGGGGAAAACACGCAAACTCCACACAGGCGGGTCCGGTATTCATCCCGGGACCTCATAACTGTGCCGCCCACTGATCTACTACTAGTGCAGTACAGAAAAAAGGTAAATATGTAAAGTAGGAATGTAGTTTAATTCCGAGATGGTTCTTCTGTGTGTCACCAGGGAGTGGAAGCTGTCACGGCAACGCTGCGCGGGAGGGACTCATCCCAAAAGCGTCATACCCGTTGTCCGACCTCGATTAGCGAACACTCTGTACGTATCGCTACATAATCGACGCTTGGGGCTAACAATAGCTGAAGTGAGTCAAGCAAAGCTAACAAAACAAAAACAAAAATACCCCCCACCCCGACTGTAGTTTGTTACGAGTCTTTTCGCAGATAAACCAAAGGAGCGTCCCTTCACTAGCGAGTGGATGCTAACCGTGCTGTTTGGATAGAAGCGAGCATGTAAACAACACACACATTTGTGTGTATATACACCAATAGCAAAGCAGCACAAGTGGACATGTTAAGACAGACCCGGCTCCCCGCCCGGCGCTTCAGCCTGAACACCCCCACCACCACCACCGCGTGAGTAATTCCGCAACACGCCGCACAGACGTCAACCCGGCCATTACGCGCGCTCGAAATAGAGCGCGACAGCCTTTAAAGAGAGGGTTAAGACGCGAGCTGCAATTAGAGCAAAGCCCGAGAACCATGCTTGTTTTGATCCACGGCCTGAACCTGGTTCCCCGTGTGAGCGTTTTTTTTTTTTTTTTCATACCTGGAAGAGGTCCGGTTTCCCGGCAAAAGTTTCTGCCGAACTGCAAGATTGGGACTGTGTAACAGCAGTCCAGCTGCGCGCATCCGCCTGGTAGCCGGCCAGCTAGCCAATCTATCAGCCGGTCATCCCGGCAGAAGGAAAAAACCCCGAATGAAAACCGGCGCGCTATCAAGACGCGGAATGAAGGTCCGACCATCAACAAAACGGTCCGCTTCCTTGAAAGGACCTGAGCGGAGCAAAAACCAAAAAACAATCCAAGGAAGAAGAGACAAATGCAGGAAGAGCTGAGCAAATTTTTTGGGGGGGTTGGGGGGAGGGTCAGGTTTCACAAACAGGATTCAAACGTATGATTATTTAAGTCACAGACGTTTATCAGTCCATGCAGTTTTAGGAGGGTGAAAACTAGATCAATCCTTGCCAGTGCCGTAGTTGCCTCATTCGAATAACAATCTTTCTACGCAAGTACGGTGGTACCTCAACTTACCGATTGATTGATCGATTTCTTTGCAACCCACAAAACTGATTTACTAAATTCTGCGTTGAACTCCGGTTGACGGGGCCCATTCCACCCAGACTCCGCATTCGGATGTCAGTTGGGAATACGGGTAAGCACCTCCGCCTTGCAGTTCAGAAGTTGTGGGTTCAAATCTGGGTTGCGGCATTGCTTCCGTGTTTCCCCAACGTCTGTGTGGGTTTTCTCTGGTACTCCAGTTTTCTCGCACATTGCAAAAATGTACACGGTAGGCCAACTGAGTACGTTTCTTTCGGCTTGTCCCGTTAGGGGTCGCCCCAGCGTGTCATCTCAGATGAAAGCTCATATTTGTTTGGCGCAGTTTTTAACGTCGGATGCCCTTCCTGACGCAACCCCTCTTGGAGAGAGATCCGAACTCACAACCCCTGGTTTACCAAACCAATGCCCTAACCACTGAGCTATGGGGCCTCTTACCTGGTACAGTCAACTGAAGACTCTAAATTTCCTGCGAATCTGAGCTTGAATGGTAGTTTGTCCACATGTGCCCTGCGATTAGTCCGTGAACTGCTTCAGGGTCTACCCTGGCTCTCGCCCAGTGTCAGCTAAAATCTGTTGCGGTGGACCCTCGAACCGAGTAAGGATGAGCCCAATGTGTCAAATCCTGTCCCGTTGCTATTTTTTGATTTACACTGATCACTTCAGTTGCTCGCGTGATCACAGAACAATTTATACTCGTATCAAGGTATCACAGGACAGGAAGAATGTATAAAACGAGTCCACACCACGACCAACCCCCTACTCCCCCCTGCTCCATACACACCCACGCGTCGTCGATCTTGCGGTGTTGACTTAAAGTAGCGAGTGACTCCCCGGCGAATACAGAGCTAACGACTAAAAACGCCGACGTAAATCAAACGGTTCCCAGGAACGTGAGGAAGACTTTTACCGTCCCGCATTCCAACGCTTCGTCCCAATGAGTCATCAAAACACAAAGTGACCGTCCTCGTCCGCACATTTCCTCATTGTTTCCTACTTCGCTGCTTTCGTCCTGTCCAGACACATTAAAAAAATACTTCTGTGCACTTTGTTAACAAAATTTGAGAATAAGAAATACAATATCTAACACTTATTATGGAACGTGAGAACTTCGACTCGCTACTGTACACCGATAGCCCTGCCTAGCTCATAGCTCCTGTCCTGTCCTGTCCTGTTCCATTTTCAATGTAATGCAATTGTTAAGGTTATACATACTGACTAAGATACAGAGCGGGACAGGTTTATTAAAACAAAACCATTTAATAAGTTCACTATGACGACATTCCCAAGGACTGTAAGGGGGGGGGGGGGGGGGTTCAATATAAATTGGGTACAACCACTCCTGTTACGTTGCGGACCAAACGGACCCATTTTAATCCTTTTCGGGCAGGGGTTGCAGATTTGCAACAGGTTTAATATAATCCAAAATTTTAAATTCCAGAGAATCATTTTCTGAAAGTATCAGATTTTAACAAAATTTTATTTGGTCCTGAGAGGGTGAAAGCTGAAAATTGAAAGAACATTAAAAAAAATAATAATTGTTTAAAAGCACACATACATGTTGCAATGTTTCAACATTTACACAGAAAACAATTTGAAAGTCAGCCCGCGCCCAAAAAAATGAAATTAAATAAAATAAAATTTGTAAAGTTTTTGCACTGACCAAAAAAAAACAAAACAAAACGGTAGACCGCAGAAACAAAATAAATTATTATTATATATATATATATATGTTATTATTATTATAAGTATAATCTTCACATTTATGTGATGGGTCACGTTGACCATTTTAAACTTTTTTAAAAAAGTTTTTAAATGTGTAATATAGCAAGGGTGTGAAATGTTTTCAAACCTAAGGAATGCCTGATTTATCAATGATTTTTCTAATATTGCACATATTTTAACAATATTACACACACTTTCACCAGAATTTAATCACAACAATGCATAAGTGACATGAATTTACAGTGAACCCGGCAAGAAAAGAAGTTCCCATTTTATCTTTAAAAAAGGTGAATTTTCCTTTCATGTGGCACCTGTAAAGCTGCACACACACCATTCTGTCCTGTGAATGAATGTGCGCGCGCCTGTTTATGTCATAGTAATTACACAACAACAGGGGGAGGAAATTAGCACTACTCCAAAGAATGTGCACGTCTCTCCCAAAAAGAAAACCACGACTTTTCCATGATTTCACCATGACATATAATATATGATTACATAATTTGCAGAGGCCGCGAAATTCCTCAAATAAAAAAAAAATGTAGAAAGTTGCTAACTTAAATTCCGTGGCAACATTCCCCTGCGCATTAACGCTGGCAAGCATCATCGACTTACGTGCCCAGACACGGTTTTACAACGGGTTCAAACAGCCCACTTGTCAATATGAAACCGCGCTATGAAATAAAAATGTGGACATTTTTGTTAGCTCGCTTTCCAACAGTGACGCCCCATTCACAGCTAGCAAAACGGATTAAGTTGTTGTTTTTTTAGTAACCACAAAACTCACCTTTTTTTTCCCGAAGAGAAAAACGACGTGTTTCCTTGAAAACTAGGTTAATCCAGACGCGGGGTTGTTAGTGGTGATTGTTGAAAAGACGTGGGAATAAAACATATCCGTAATGTCGAGAAAATATATTGATATATACAAAAAAAAAATAAAACTTGTTACGACGGAGAACACGTTAGCAAGTCGACTCGCGCCACATTCTGCCCGAACTCGAGCTTCTCTTCTGGGCTTACATGAGTTTGGAGTGTGGGGGGCGCTCGGAAAGGGAGAACCGGAGGAAAAGGACGACGTCAAATCCACAAAACAACCCAAGAAAGCTATCGTATTTGATTGCGTTCACTTTTAAAGATGTATTTATATTATACTCTGTTTATTACGCGTTGTTAGCGTCTAGTATCTCCAAAAATCGTAGTGACGATTTGTGGTTCACCCCTATTTGTGTACAACCTTGGTATCGTCCACGGCTGCCTCTCATTCCTTTCGTGGTTGGATGAGAAGATTGGCAGTGTAAATATAAAACTATAATAAAAGCAAGGCGAGAAAAAAAAATACTCGAAAGTGGGCCATCTTATTTTTAACCGTGGAAACTACTTAAAACGCCCCCCCATGTTCGTCGTAAATCACCGGAATGAAGTCGCAACGGTGTGAAACGGACTTTTAAAAAAAACAACTTGTGGTGGCAACTTCATCACCAGATTTAAACCCTACAGAGGATGAATTTTCCATGCTGAAGTAGATAATTAAAGGGAGTTTTTATTTTACTTTTTTTTACAATTTATCCTCCTTTAGGTTGCAATGGGTTGCTTCCATTCACGTCACTTTTTTTTTGTTTTTTGCTAAATTAGCCACACACCACTGCGCGCCGCCCTTTAACCTCCCTACCTAACGCGTACAAGTGTGGAAGTCTTCGGAATGCTCTCGGTTACTGTTTGTGTTCTTGTGTTTCACGGGGGTCTCCGGACTCAAAACTTGCTAACCATCAGAGAGCCTTTTTCGGACTTTTAGCATACTGTGACTTAATTATCTATTTGTTGTTTAAATATTTCAGTACAGTTTTTTTTTTTTTTTTAATTTTGTTTGCATTTTAAATTTAGTGATTTCTTAGTATTTTAAGTATTCTTGATTTTATTTATTCTTGTCAATTCACATTTATTGTATTTAAACTTTTGGGGTTATTTGTATTCTTGAAAACACATTATTTGATTCAGTCATGTATTTATTATTATTTTTTTTCCAATTGTATTTTTCTGACGACTCAATCACAATTTCTGCAATCGCTTGTCTTTTGCCCGAGACAAACGAATCGGTGAAGTCCTGTCGAGGGCATCGCGTCTGGACACTCGGCAGCTTGTTTGGACTCAAAGAAAAGAAAGAGTGACAGAACAAGGAGGAAGAAAGTGACGGCGATGGCGGAGTGAAGGAGTGAATGTCGCCAGATGGTACGCTGAACACAATACGCCGTGGTAACCCAATACAGTACAGTACGACACTGCAGTAGGCCGGGCCCAGGGTGTAAAAATATTAACGACAACGACAAGAATAATGATGCAAATAACGGTTGTAACAGTAATAATGCTAATATTTCTTCCATTTATTACAATATTAATCTGGTTGGTGTTGATTTTAAATAAAATTCTTGATCAATGGAAAGTCCATAATAATAAAATTTTTTAAAAGTTTGTAGACAAATAATGCATTGATAGAAATTTTGACAATACAACAAATGAAGTGAATAATAGGATTAATAAATATAATACTGTTAATAATAATAATAAAAATAGTGAAGCATCACCGACCAAGTCTCGAATATTATGGATAAAATTTTAAATAGTTTTTACAATAAATAAAAATACAAAATTGTGGCAAAGTATATCATAATCCAAATACAATAGGTTTAATAAATTGATAAAAATCAGTGAAAATCTGCATGGCATAATATTTTAAAAATAAAATTATGCCAATTTAAAGAAAATTATGCCTCACTAGATGAGTCATTAATAGTACATAAAGACATTCTTTGAATATTTATTCCATAATAAATAAATAAATAAATGTGGGATTTTGTGGGGGATGGATTACTTAATTAATTAAGTAATCAATAGATAGATAGATATTGTTTTAAGGCAACGTGAACTTAATCAATGTGTATAATAATACAAAAGTACAATATAAATAATGCATGCAAATATTCAAATGATATATAGTAAATGAAAAACATTTCACTTTTATGTGTGTAAAATCAAATTAAAACAATGCAACAGTAGGGCCGATAAAAATAAGCATAACACAGACAGGCTATAAAAGTCTAATGGGAGTGCGGTAAGGCCCGTTCGACACGATGATTATTCTTATCGTCATTATCGCCATCATCACCCCGGTGCGGTCGTGCAATTTGCCCGCGTCGATGCGGACGCACACGGGCGCTCTGCGGCGCCCCCCACCCCCCCGAAGCGACCCGCCGACTGCGCCCAATGACTCGCTGCCGCTGTTGGCTTTCGGAGAGAGCCAGTCAGCAGCTTTTGTCATTAGCTCACGATGTGCAATGAGCGAGGGAAAATGACTGTGCAGGCTCACTAAAGGCACACAAAAAAAGAACATTTTGATGAACTCATGATGGTTGTCGCTGCTAAATAATGCATCATGATTATTGATGCCCCTTTTAGGAAAACATGCTAAATTTATGCGTGTTTTGTGCCCCCCAGGCATCAGTTGATCACATTGAGCAGATGAATGAGCGCTGACTTTTTTTTAAATGATATTGTAGATTGTAAACAATCTGATGTTGATCGCTTGATGCTGGCTGAAGTCCACAAAAATAGAAAGTTGAATTAAATTGAAAAAGTAATGTGTGAATGTGAATTAAAAAATAACATAGTCAGTTGCCCCAAAAGTCAAATAAAATAAGTAAAAAAATAGAAAATCACTCCCTACAGATAGGCAAGGCAAAAATAATAATAAGAAAATAAAATCCGACAATATGTCCTCCTCACCAGTAGTTGGCGCTACACTGCAATGGGTTGACACAGTTGGAAAGCGTTAGAAAGATCTCCCTTCACAGTTTGTCATCATGTGAACTGAAATTTTCCATATCAAAAGTATTTGTGGTATCAGTACTCAGTATCAGGAGTGAATACTTGTACTCAGGCAAAGTTGATCGCTTGATGCTTGCTGAAATCCACAAAAATATAAAGTTGAATTAAATTGAAAAAGTAATGTCTGAATATGAATTTAAAAAAAACTTAAGTCAGTTGCCCAAAAAGTCATATAAAATAGGTAAAAAAATAAAAATCACTCACTACAGATAGGTAAGGGAAAAATAATAATAATAATAATAAAATCTGACATTATGTCCTCCTCACCAGTAGTTGGCGCTATGCTGCAATGGGTTGACACAGTGGCAAAGCGTTAGAAAGATCTCCCTTCACAGTTTGCCATCATGTTATTTGAAGTTTTCTGTATCAGTATTGGTACTCAATATCGGGACTGAATATTTGTACTGTTGTCAAAAAAAAAAAAAAAGTGGTATCAAACATTCCTGCTTACCTGCGCTACGTTCTAGCACTTTCCCTTCGTGTAGGCGTCCCGAGACTTTTGACACCCCCAGCGGCGTGAACGACTTTGCTATCGCGTTTGTGTTGCCGTCAAGGTGAAAGTATATTAATCATCCTGAGCAAGCAGTTGTGCTGATGCTGCGTCTGCAAACAAAAGGGCAAGTTTAAAGGACCCCTCCCCCCACGCAACCACACCCCCACCCGTGATGGGCGCACACGGAAAGGCCTCCTCCACTTTGTTGTTGTCAGTAACAAGAAGCACTTCCCGAGTCCATTAGGGTGAAAGCGGATGCTTACCTGCATGTCAAAACTCGGTCGGCACCTTATTTTTGTTTGTGCAAGCACAGAAGGTAAAAAAAAAAAAGATGGGGGGGGGGCCAGATTATCTGTTGTCGCTGCGAGGATAAGCACCGCCAAAAACCGTAGGTCAAAAAAATGTCCCCTCCCCCCAAGAAATAGTCAATGAGAAAAAAAATTGGTTAATATGAATGAGTCTGGAAGAAGATTAACCAAAAGCCTGAAAAATATATCCATCCATCCATCCATTTTCTTAGCCACTTATCCTCACAAGGGTCGCGGGGTAGTTCTGGAGCCTATCCCAGCAGGGAGGAGGCGGGGTACACCCTGAACTGGTTGCCAGGCAATCGCAGGGCACATCGAGACAAACAGTCGCACTCCCAATCACACCTCGGGGCAATTTGATAACTGGGATATGCTCGGAGCACTCCTGCGACCCTTGTGAGGATAAGCGAGTCAGAAAATGGATGGATGGATATTCAGTTTTGCAGTAAAAAAATGAAGTCAAAAGAAAAAAAAAGAATCCCCCGATATAGAAAATACCATTCATGGGATAACACAGAAGGGATATTTGAACACAAAAGTTGGAGGAACACACGTAAACAGACAATATCCAAGCACTCACAACCACATATTTTTATCCATCCATCCATCCATCCATCCATTTTTTTAGCCACTTATCCTTACACGGGTCGCAAGGAGTGCCGGAGCCTATTCCCCAGCTGTCATCGGGCAGGAGGCGGGGTACACCCTGAACTGGTTTCCAGCCAATAGCAGGCCACATTGAGACAAACAGTCGCACTCAGAATGACATCTTGGGGCAATTTAGAGTGTCCAATTAATGTTGCATGTTTTTTGGGATGTGGGAGGAAACCGGAGTGCACGGAGGAAACCCACGCAGGCACGGGGAGAACATGCAAACTCCACACAGGCGGGGCCGGGATTGAACGCAGGACCTCAGAACTGTGAGGCTAACGCCACTGTGCCGCCATGGATATTCAGTTGTTTCGCTGTAAAAAAAAAAAAATTGAAGTCAAAACGAAAAAAAAAAAAAAAAAAAAAAAGAATCCCCCGATATGGAAAACACCATTCATGGGATAACACGGAAGGGATACTTGAACACAAAAGTTGGAGGAACACATGTAGACAGACAATATCCAAACACTCAGTCAAATCTTTTTTTTTTTGTATCACATGCGAAAGACAGCTAATATTACAGCAGCTTACTAAGTCACACCAGTTGTAAAACTAAACTATTTGTTATGTCAAAAAAGTTACAAGACTCCACACCACCCACTGTTTGGTGGTCAGCGTAGACTGTGCAGTCCAAACGTGTCACCTGAGAGTGTAAATTCAGGCTTGGGTGCACTCCGCAACCCCCCCCCCCCCCTTCGCCCCTCCCTGCTGTTAAAGTCCCCCCACTTAACTGCAGTAAAAACATTCCCTGAATATGTGGCTGACCACAGGGTTGACTTGCGTTACAAGCGGCGTCGCTTCAGTTTTTCCGGAACCAACACGCCGGTTGACGCTGGTTTTTAGTCTAAGTACGTTGTCGCCAAACAACATTTTGCTAAATGCTAACAAAATTCATTTGCCGACACACAAAAAAAATGTAAATGGGCCAAAATAATAATCCAGAACAAAAATAAATACCATTACAACACACACAAAAAAAAAAAATCCATCATGAAAAAAATAATAAAATAAAACCAATAATCATCTGTCGGCCAAATATAATGTAAAATAAAAAAACATTACATACAAAATTAATCAGGTGAAAAAATACATTGAAAAATAAAATTGGAGAAATTAATCTCAGTCAGCCACAAATACAATACAAATGTAAAAACATTATCAAAATAAAATATATCTTAAAACATGACTAATCAACTAATCCATTTTAATATCTTGTAGGAATATTTATAGTTATATATATTATATTTGTACTTACATAATGTACTAAAATGTTTTAAAAATCATCCATGTGAAACAAACCATATATAAGAGGGAGCAATCCAAATATTTTTTTTTTTTTTTGCAATTTTATAAATGATCACATTAAACTGTCATTAAACTGCTAAGCATTTTCTTCCCCATTCATCATCCATCAGGAGAGAAAAAAAATTCCCTGGCGTGGAAATATGAATCCGTGTGAATAACCTGAAGAAAAACAAACGATATTAACATCCTTGAGCTGTCCTATCGACTGCGAGCTCAGATTAAATATTTGGCTACAGCCAAGACATGTTTGGGTTTCGACCCTCTGGGTCCAAAGTCCAAAAAACTGACAAACCGTGCCAGTCGAAACCCTCGCAGGTGCGCTCCGACCTCGGATTCTTCCACGTGCTTCCGTTTTGTTGGCGACGACGAAAGAGACGGTCGGTGGCCCGATTGTCGGTATGCGTGTTCACCGTTTTAGATATTCAACAGTTTTAGCGTGTATGGTTGTCATCTTTGAGCAAATCGGGCAGGAACAAACCCCACACGATCATATATAATCGGAAAGGGTAATCGTTCACGTCAAATAATCGGGAAAATGATCATATTTGATCATATTTTTATCTGTGTGTACCCCATTTGAAATATTGAACATCATACATATTACTATTTATGACTGTCGGACCCGATCGCTTTCGTAGCAGATCAGGGAAGAAAAAGTATTATGAACACACCCCACGATAATCTTTCACAGGCGTCCGATAATCGTTTTTTTTTTTGTATGACTTGACCACGCGCACACCCCAGACCACATGATAATCGGACAGGATGATCGTTCATGTACAGTAACCGGACCATCGATCGCAACAATTTTAATACTGAACAGTTTTAACACTAGCGATCGTCGGCCCTCAATGTTTACCACTTTTAAGGCAATCCACAGCACAGGATAATAACTCAGATTTTTGAAAAATCAGTCCGATCACCACCCGATTATCGAACGGGATAATTGCTCAGATCTGATAATCTGGCCTTGGCGGACGCTGGTGGCAAGGGAGGCAACATGGCCAAATGCGGTCCGATTAGCGAGCACCCCGCGTGCATTTTTTTCACACCGTTTTCACTCGTTTTTTGATTTTCTGCGCATCTGGAGATATTTGCAATCACGTCGTGGTGGTCTCAACGGGATGGCGCTTTATCGTCTCGGCGTGGGAGTCGTCGCGCTCGTCATTACCCTCCCCGAAATCAACTTCATCTGCAGTTCCGGCACGGCGGAACCTCAACGCGCTCCCCAGTCTGCCGCCGCCTTTATTACCGCCTTTAATCTGCACTCGCTGCCTTTGTTCTTTTGGCGTCTCACCCCCCCCACCGGAACCCGTTACCACCCGAAGGCTTCTCAAATTCCCCAAAACGCTTCCCTGACTGAGATGCGAAAACCATTTCTCCCATTGATTCACCTGATCTGAGATTTTCTGAGGAACTTGTGAGCGGCAGTTAATTTCTAGTATGAAAGGTGTGCTGTACTGTATCCGTCCATCCATGTTCTTTGCCGCTTATCCTCACGAGGGTCGCGGGGAGTGCTGGAGCCTATGGCGGGGCACGCCCTGGACTGGTCACCAGCAAATCGCAGGGCACATGGAGACAAAAGAGTCGTACTCACAATCACGCCTAGGGGCAATTTAGAGTGTCGATATGAATGGAAATGCTCGAATGGCCGAATTCCGTTGGAAGGTGTTTGTTTTTTGTTCGTTAGGGTTTTAGAAAATATATATAAAAACAGAGTAACAAACATAATCAAATTGAATTGAACACTATGCATCATAATTTAATTCAGGTTCATTGCGCTGCTCCTTGTGGTGTGCCCGCCCCGGCCACTGGGGGGCAGTATCATGCAGACAGAAACGAAGAGTATACTTCTTCTACTACGACTGTAAGTGACTCGGTAAGATTTCGCAGTGATTTTCTGCAGAGGATAAAGAATATATGCCTGTGAGGATTGTTATAGAATGCCCCACTTCTATTTGGGGGGGGGGGGGCGGGGAGGGCAGGGGCCAGGCCTGACTGCAAGTAGTGAAAATCTATGAAAAAAATCCATCCATTTTGTTTGCTGCTTATCCTCACAAGGGTCGCGGGGAGTGCTGTCGAGGGGCAGGAGGCGGGGTACACCCCGAACTGGTTGCCAGCCAATCGCGGGGCACATTGAGACAACGCACTCACAATCACACCTACGGGCAATTTAGTGTGTCCGATTAATGTTGCAGTTTTTGAGTCGTGGGAGGAAACCGGAGTGCCCGGAGAAAACCCACGCAGGCACGGCGAGAACATGCAAACTCCGCACAGGCGGGATGGAACCCGGGTCCACAGAACTGTGAGGCCAACGCTTTAACAGCTGATCCACCGTGCCGCCCAACTGTATCATAATTGACCGGTTATAAATTACAAAGGGTTGGCGTTCCGCAGACAAGAACCCGTTCAGACCAGAACGAGGGCTCTTCGAAATGACACGCCGGCAGCATTAATCGCCTCCAAATGAAATGGCAACATCGGAACTAAAGAGGCCCTCAGAATAGAAACAGTTACCTCAGTGAGGCGAGGGAAGAAGGGCGCGTTTAGCTAAGCCCCCTGAAAAATCCGGGTTTGGGCTTCGCCCGCGGTGACGCATGCTGGATCGGTCCGGGTCGGGCCAGCGCAGGACTTTCAGGAGGCTTTCAATGGGGAAGGAACATCTGGTTGCGTTTAAGGACCCTGCTGTTCATTCTGCACAACATTCCGAGGCGGGGTCTGTTGCGCTGTGTCACAGTGTTCCAGAACGTGGCAGTTCTGAGTTAGAAGTGTCCATTTTTGTTGTTGTTGTTGTTGCTTTAAAGGCGGCACGGCGGCGCACCTGGTAAAGCGTCGGCCTCACAGTTCTGAGGCCCCGGGTTCAATCCGCCTGTGTGGAGTTTGCATGTTCTCCCCGTGCCTGCGTGGGTTTCCTCTAGGCACTCTCGTTTCCTGGCAACCAGTTCCTCCTGCCCGTTGACAGCTGGGATAGGCTCCAGCGATCCCCGCGACCCTTGTGAGGATAAGCGGCTAAGAAAATGGATGGATGTTGTTTGAAATTATAAATTAGGGGTATGAGCAGGCTTCAGATCCACCGCTACCCAAAAATAAATTACCGGCAGGTTACTGCGATGCCAATGCATGTGGGCAAGGAGAACCACAGGAGTCAATGCCCTGCCCGTTGTTTATTGAACGGAACAAACATCCAACACAAATGCTGCAGTACATACAGTAATTAGTTTACATGCGATTTTATTGTTTTGAGACAATATAGTGCTATTTTTCCTTATTAAACACACAAACGGTTGTGATTTCTTCAGGGGCTGAAACGGATTCATGACATTTCCACTGAAATCAATGCAGAATATTGATTTGGTATACAGTGGCGCCTTCTCATACTGTACAAGTCAAAAACGAGCCATAACTGGGCCAATTTTTCTCTTTGATCACGGAGCTCGGACTTGAGGGACGAGCGCTACACGGCAGCAGTTTTCGGAGTTAATTACACAAGTATTTCGAAAAAGAATACAGGTCTGGATTCTGGAAAGTCCACCGAGCTCAATTCTGCCAAATAATGCGGTTTTAGAAATAACCCAACTGGCATCATCATCTCCACAGGAATAAAGACGGATTTTGTCGGGGTGAAAAAGATCTGAGCCACCGTGCGACGAATAAATAAAAACTCTATATCCGGACTTTTGAAACAACTCTTGTTGTTCCTGGAACCAGTTCCCCGTTTCCCACCACCTAATCACAATACCGTGCCACTTTTTTTTTTTTTTTGGGACCGGCACGCTAGTGTTGACTCCACTCCGTTTTATCAACCGCGACCATGCCGGCGGCTCCAACAATCAGCGGGAAGTAGATTAGCTTGAGCCGTCTTCGGGCATTGTGACCCGTGCGCGGATTCCGGGGGCGATGTGTTTTCAGGATAAACGTTGTAAACTTATCTCGCGAGGAAGTCGCAGGGTTTTGTTTTTTTTTTACCAACCTTGAAAAATTTTGGGTGCCAGACTGGCTGGTAAAGAAGACACAACAGCAGAACTTTTTTTCCGCTAGCCCAAAGAATGCTACTTCCCACGTTAACTATTCAATTACAGGAAGTACTATCCGGTCCTCGTTGGGTTCTGTGTGAAAGTAAATTCCGTCCTGACTGTTGCGTCACGGCTTTTCACGAAACGGACCCGGCGGAGGGCGTCCAGGTAGCGCAGGCGCAGAACTCACTGAAGTGTGAAATTCCACATCTGATGCAACGCCGTGCAATCTGATGATATTTGCCTTGACAATTTTATGGCGGGGCAACGGTGGTTAAAGTACTTCAACCGGGTACATAAATAGAAATACAAGTACAAGTACTGATTCAACTCGAGTATTACTCGTCGCTAATCGTTCTCGGCGCCAACGACATGAAATAATTGCGGCGAATACAACTTTCCACTTTGAATCTATTGCATCATTGTTCTTAACGTTCCCTCGTTCGCGATCCTTTTTTCCCCCCGCCTCGTAAGTCCCCGAGATCTCAATCAACCGAGCTCTCAACAACGGCTCACTTCACCGCTCTCTATTTCCATCTTTTTGTAAGGTTTCGTCATCCGTGGAGGTTGGAAAAAGTAATAAGGCCGATTCTGAAATTGCAAATAGCGGGGGAAAAAACTAAATACGGTACAGTACGGACACCTGAAAAATCCACTAAACTGCGGTCTTGAAGCATTTGTACTAAAGAGATTATAGATTTGGTCTGTCCTGAGGCGTGCTCCAGGTCTACGCTCCAAGATGACTCAAGTTCCGAGCTGTGTTGCTTGTGTCCGTAAACTCCACATATGAGCTCCAACGCCCCCCATCCATGCGTCTCCAGTTCCAGGTCCGTCAGGGAGGAGTCCAGACCTCCCGGTGTGCCAGTGAACGCGGTCTCCGGAGTCAGTCTCCCGCGGTGCTGAGGCTCCTCTCCAGCTTCTTCAGTGTTTCGGCGGCAGCTTGCAGCTTGAGTTCCAACTGCCGTGTCCGCAGTCCATTGCGGTGCTGGGCATCCAGAAGACCTGCCGCTTGGTTCCTGAACAGATCCTGGTGCTCCTGCTCCTTGCCCTCCAGGTCCTGCACGAGGGTGCCGTGCCTGATGGAGAGCTCCTCCAGCTCCTCCTCCAGGTCCCTGAGTCGAGCGTCACTAGCCTCTCTCTGGGCCTTGTCTTCATTGTGTTTCTCCAACTGCCTGTGGAGCTCCTGCAGCTTTTTCTTGTCCTGCTGTAGGTTCTCCTGCGGGCACGACGGCTGCTTCTGGATGGACGACAGCTGGCGCACCACGCCCTGGCACATGAGCGTGGTGAGCTGCTTCTCCAGGAGCGAGATCTCCTCCATGTGGGCCTGGTAGAACTCCCAGCTTTGCTTTAATGCGTGGCGAAAGGCGCCGTCGTGCTCTTTCTTCAGGGACTCCAGACGGATTTGCATTTGCGTGTCCAGGATGTTGATCTCGGCCTCCAGCTTCTTCTCGGACGCCTCAATCATCGGGAGGATCTTGGCGTTGTGTTTGGCCTCCAGCTCCACCGTCCGCCAGTCGTGCGGCACATTGATGTCCACCAGCTTAGACGCCTGCTCGAACTTAAGCTGCTCGATATGGTTTTGGCTGTAGAGCTCTTTCTCACTAAGGTCCACTTGCAGACTCCGGATTTCATTCAGTGCCCCTTGCTCCATCTCGAAGCGTTTGTTGTCATTGATGGTGGAGAAACTTGCCCCGTCTAGCTTCAGTTGTGAAATGTTGGTATGGCACTCTGACTCCAAGTGCCGGACTTTCTGCTGGTACTTGGCCACCTTCATCCGGTGGCGCATCTTGGCCTCGTCGCGGACGATGCTACCCTCGCGCAGCTTGTCCTTCACGTCCTGCAGTTTCTGCTTCGAGATCTCCCAGAAGGCTTTGACCTGGTCCCTCATGAGCTGGAAGTTTTTCTTCTCCTCCTGGATCCGCCCCAGCTCCTCCGTAATCTTAGCGACGCGTTCGGTCAGTTGCTCCTCCGACATCTCGGTCAGGGGCATGTTGTCGTTCACTTCCACCGCCTTGCCTTTACCTTTGCCCTTCCCTTTCCCGGCCATCTTGGAAAACACTTAAGAACGATACCAAAAACAAGACCTGGATCTGTCTTAAGGACAACCGGTTGATTGCGTTTGACGTGATTTTCTGGTGTTACAGAACTTAGTCCACTGACTATTTTGGAACCGGAACTGTGATGTCATCTTTGTCCATGAGGTGTTCTTTGAAGAGTCGACGGGTTTAGATGACACGACGGGCATCATTAAACATCATAGATGACATCTTTACACTTTTATTATGTATAATGTATTTTGTTTTGGTCACCTTAAAACAGGTAAGTATTCGAACCCTTAATTTTTGGGTGTACCAAGAGCTGAAGAAAGCTACTTCGGGAAAATGCGAAACAAAGACCTACACGGGAAGAGCAAACAATCTTGGACCAAGTACACTATGTTTCAACATGCTCATCTCTAGGTACAACTGCCAGATAATTTTGTAGACAATATTGATCTAATTAAAAAACAACACGAGTAATAAGAGCGAGGAGGACCTTGAGATTTCATCGTACTGCGAACTATGTGGACTGCTGCTTAACTCTCAACCGTACACTAATAAAAAAAATGTTCCACCGGGGAAACGAGATTTTGTTGTAACTTAAAACTTGAACCGAGGAACGTTTGGGAAAGGATTAAGTGTCTCCGAGGCACCGTTGTCTGTTTCCACCAAACACAACAGATTACTGCATTCCGCAGCGTCGCTGATACATCTGAGAAGAATTATGGTTTTTCAGGCTTGTGTTTTTCGGATGTTGACCAAAGCGTTTTGTTTTTTTTTTTTTTCTTCTTCAAGGATGGAAGCGTTTTCTTCTTTAGAGTTCCCGGGAGAGAGGTTTTGACATTGTCACCGCTGCTGGATCCACCCTCTTCCTCCTCTGGGAAGGGAACTACAGTCCAAATAATTCCAGGCTTACCCGCAACTGCGTCCTTACGAAATCGAGAAAACCACAAACGCTGTTATTTTGTCCTCGAGAAAGTCCAAACATCAGCCGCAAGCGCCAGAAAAATGAAGCTAGGCTAACTAACGCTTGCTAGCTAGCTCTGTTGTAGCACTACTGGCAAGTATCCTACTTAAAAGATTAAAATTAGACCAAAATTCTACCAAAACCAGCATTTCTTTTGCCACTTGCAGTGGTACCTTCATTATTTTAATTCAATCAAATCAATTTTCTTTGTTTAAAAGTAATGAAATATTAATCCATGCTAGCCAGGCACATCGAGGCTATAACTGCCACCTCGAACATTGCACTTAATGTAGCGCGGTACTTCCATTTTTGTGGGAGTGTAAAATGTTTTTAAGGGATCACAACCAAATACATTAACAACGTTTTTTTAATCTGGAGGCCTTGTATTAGCACAAGATTAAATTAATTTTTGAAAGGTTTCTAGTAGACAAAATTTGATGCTGAAAAAGTGGTCTTGTAGTCGCTTTCATTAGGTGAAATTAATTTGGCACCAAAAAATGTCTCCAACATCTGAAAATTCAGATTCCCTTTCAGGCTTGGTCGGCCTTTCGAGAGTTTGACAACAAAACAAACTTCCGAGAAAGCCCGTTTCACATAGCAACAAGATTTTTGGTCGGAATGTCAAAGAGCAGGCTTACAAAAAAGTAGCAAAACACATCGGAAGTCCCCATTTTGATTGTAAGTGCCAAGTTCAGCTCAGTATTTACGAAAATAATCAGCCCCCGAAACCAGATTCCCTTAGCGACAGGAAATTTGGTAGGCTTGTCTATCATGGGCAGACCCACCAAAAAAAAGTCTCAAAAAACTCAAAATACACTTTCCCGTTTAGGCTTGGTAGGCCTTACGAGAGTTTAGCAACAAAATAAACTTCCCAGAAAGCCAGTTTTGCATAGCAACAAGATTTTTGGTCAGAATGTCAAAGAGCAGGCGTACAAAAAAGTAGCAAAACACATCGGAAGTCCCCATTTTGATTGTAAGTGCCAAGTTCAGCTCAGTATTTACGAAAATAATCAGCCCCCGAAACCAGATTCCCTTAGCGACAGGAAATTTGGTAGGCTTGTCTATCATGGGCAGACCCACCAAAAAAAGTCTCAAAAAACTCAAAATACACTTTCCCGTTTAGGCTTGGTAGGCCTTACGAGAGTTTAGCAACAAAATAAACTTCCCAGAAAGCCAGTTTTGCATAGCAACAAGATTTTTGGTCGGAATGTCAATGAGCAGGCGTACAAAAAGTAGCAAAACACATAGAAAGTCTCCATTTTGATTGTAAGTGCCGACTTTAGCTCAGTATTTACTCAAATAAATCAGCCCCCGAAACCAGATTCCCTTAGCGACAGGAAATTTGGTAGGCTTGTCAGATCCACCAAAAAAGTCTCAAGGCCCCGTGAAAAAACACAGGAAGTTAAGAAATTGTTGAAAAGTCATTTTGACGCGGCCGCAACGTGTGTTGGTTTGTGTGAGGCAAAAATGCGCTGAAGCGTGACCGCAGGTGAGCTCGCGCACACAAGTTGGGACCTGCCCTCCATTCAGCGGGATGAACCCAAGCTAACATTTGGGAATGTGTCGGCATGTCGAGCGTGAAATCCAAACAATGCGACCGGGCTCTGTTCAAATGCCTCCTTGGGGGAAGAAAAAAATAAATAAAAATAACAAAAGATTTCCTCACTGTGCTGGTTTACAACCCAGGCTAATAATAATAGTGCGGCGCTTTCATTGCGAAGACCTCAAACTGAGCTCGGTTTGAAAGGAAAACTAAACTCGGAACACAAACTATCATCATGTGTGAAGTCTTATTTTTTTATTCCTTTTCATTGTTGTCTGACAAATTCTCCCATTTGATTTACACGGTGATCGTTTCCACGCTAGCCAGAATACAAAAAAAAAAAAAAACACTACACTCCAGTTATCTTATTTAATATTGTCCGCTGTGAATCAGGAAGTATCCTGCTAACTAGCAGCTCCGGTGTGCTAAAAAAATATGTTTTTGTTGGCTGAACTTTTGGTCATTTGATCATTGTCCTCTTTGAACCAGGAAGTAGCCCCCACCATACATCTTCCCCCATGCTTGATACTGATTGTTACTGTTTAGCTAGCTCAGCAGCTAAAACTTGAATTAACCTAAAACTAATAAATCATCCGAGTAGCATCCAAATGAAGGTTCAAGGTTTAGTCAGCGAAGCATTCAACCAACTATGAAAAACTTACCCAAACCTCTTCTTAAATAACTAATTCAATATGTAAATCAAAAATAATCAATCGCTAACTCACTGTTCAACTAGCTAACTCGGTAAAAAGCTCACGCTACAATTTATTAACTAATTAAATTCTCCAATCACACAGCTAACTCCACAATTAACTCCGCCAATAACTAACTCACAATCACGCAATTAATAACACAATCATTGAATAACTCACTTAGTACAATTGATAACACAATATTTGAATAACTCAGTATCACAAATCGCTACAAAAGTAACACAATCACTGGACAACTAGCTGACTAAATAACAGGCTCATTTACTGACTAACTCTACTTTTAACTCCCTCAATAACTCCTTTACTAATCCAATCACTCACTAACTCATTGTGCGTGCACCTCAATAACTCACTGAACAGCTCCACTTTTCAGGAAGTCCCTCGCTAAATATGTCGCGCAATCGCTGGATGACTTAACCCGCTTGCTAAATAATTAGCGGAGTCAGTGAATAACAACTTTAATACGACCGAATCACTCACTAACTCAACAATTAACACTCAATAATCCACCAGACCTCAGCCAGTCACTTACTATCCATCCATCCATCCATTCATTTTCATAGCTGCTTATCCACACAAGGGTCACGGGGATTGCCGGAGCCTATCCCTTGTGTCAACGGGCAGGAGGCGGGGTACACCCTGAGCCGGTCGCCAAGCCAATCGCAGGGCGCATCGAGACAAACAGCCGCACTCACAATTTTGTCTAATTAATGTTGCATGTTTTTGGGATGTGGGAGTGCCCGGAGAAAACCCACGCAGGCACGGGGAGAAGAAGATGCAAACTCCACACAGGTGGGTCCAGGGATTGAACCCGGAACCTCAGAACTGTGGGGGCAAGGCGTTACCAGCCGATCCACCGTGCCGCCATTCACTGCCTAACAAGAGTAACTCACTCCGTCATCGACACGAGCTCGGTTGATTTGAACCATCAAGTTTTTCCTGTTTGGTTTTTAGCATTTTTTGTGCTCAGCAAGAGCACGAAGCAAGTGAACTCTCCCGCCCTTTCCCCGGTGTCCCCCAATTTAGTGGAATTCCGAAGTCCAAACGCACGCCCGTTTCCAGCCAAGCGCAAATATCAGGATGCGTACGCATCTGTTTTCCAACCGGACACCGGGACCAGATGTGACTTTGGGGGTCAGGTGCCGAGGGGCCGCAACAAAACCACGCCGTCTCCGTGGAAACGCTCGCTCGGCTGGCTGACTTCGTGCTTCCTGGGAACCATTAACGTACGCGCACACAAATTCAAAAAACAAGAAAAAAATGCCAAACCGCACTCGCACCACTGTGTTACGATGAATTCCATTTCCTCTCCTTTTTGCTATCATCGCACGATTGATCTTTTCCCGTCAACGTTGTCCATCTGCGGTGGAATCACTAAAAACGTCAAAGAATAAGGAGGAATCAACACTTATCATACACAATACGTTGAGAACTTTGCACGTGTACCTAATAAAGTGTCCTGCTGGCGAGCATCTGTACACGATTTGACTAAAAATTCCCTTTTCAATGCCAGGAAAAGCAATAAAGATAAAATATTTCATCCTGTTCCCCTGACATAACATTTTAAGAGCTCAGAAAGTGACATCTACTGGAAGAAATGCCTTACTGCGATACAATGAAAATAATTTTTTTTATACCTACAGTCAGATTGTTTGGAAAAAATCTTTTGCCGTTTTTACTCCTTTATTGTGAAAACGCACAAAATAAAATTTCTGCCTTGTTTTCAATTTTTTATTCGGATTTATTGAAAGAAAATGTCCAAACAAGTGACAAGAACACCCGAAATAGTGGTCAGGTTACGTCACGTCCGAGAAATATCACATTTTTCAACAAACACTTAAATGATTAAATGGATATTAAAAAAAAAAAAAACCATGAAATTGAAATGTTCAAATAATTCTAGAAACACGCAAGCTGCTTTTGGGGGGGATGGACACGTCGAGAGACATTTGTTACATAATGTACATCAATTAGAAATCTTTCTATAAGATGACTTTTCAACTCATTTGTCAACAACGCGCCGGCGTTGCTGATAAAAGTGCAAGTGTGCAAAAATATTTTTGCACTGGGGGGGGGGGGGGAGTACAGCAGAACCTCTAAAGCGTGTCACCATTAACGACAAGTTTTATTTTTTTGCTACTACACTGTAGAATACTAATGCTAACAATGCTATATGCTAACGTAGCTGAACTCATATCTTCTGACCAGAGAAGCTTCTCGATCAACGTCGTCGTCTTGATGTGTGCAGTTATACAATTTTTTCTCATTATTTTACTGCGTTCAACTTATTTTTACCATTGTGTATATGAATATACTCAATACTGTAATACGGTACCAATGCTAAACGCTAATATACTCAAAACCTTAGCTGCTGACCGATAGAAGGCTGTGCCATGATGTCAATTGAGTCGAAGACATTTTGGTTCATTTTAGTCTTTTTTCGAGTATGATTACTTATAATTGCTAAATTCCTATGCGTGTGTGTGTAAACTTGTCAATGACTGCAATGCTACTGATGATGTAAGCAAATATGGCTAAAAGCAAAACACTTAATAGCCAAGGTCTGACTCGATCTGTCCATTTTCTGAGCCGCTTATCCTCACGAGGGTCGTGCTGGAGCCTATCCCAGTTGTCAACAGGCAAGAGGCGAGGTACACCCCAAACTGGCTGCCAGCCAATCGTAGGGCTCAGAGAGACAAACAGCCTCTCAGAATCACACCTAGGGGCAATTTATTGATTTCCAATTAATGCTGCATGTTTTCGGGGATGTGGGAGGAAACCGGCGTGCCCGGAGAAACCCCACGCAAGCACGGGGAGAACATGCAAACCCCACACGGGTGGTTCCGGGATCGAACCCGGGACCTCAGGACTGCGAGGCCAACGCTTTCCAGATCCCACCGTGTCGGGTTTCACTCCATATTACATATTAATTCCCTTTAGAATTCATCAAGGAGTGTTGGGGTTTGAATATGAAACAGATTTATTTTACATGAATTTTTATGAGGAAAATGTTACGTTAGAGGTTCCACTGTATTTAAAAATAAAAATAAAAAATGACGTTTACAGAACAGTGCATGGCAAACCCGGAGTGACTAATCCGACTTCCGAGTGCGGAAAATTGACCAATTGCCCTTAATTGATCAGAAAAGTTACAATTAGTATTAATCCATACTACAAATGTTTTTCCATTGATCTAGACCAGCAATTACAGTAAGACAGAACAATTAAACGCTCGTCCACAAAACACAACTAACTTGTGTGTACAGCTGTTGCCAGGAAATTTGAGTCAATTTTGACGAGATCAGTCACTACAGGGATATTTCAATAAACTAGAATATGGTAATAAATGTCCATTTATTCGGTACTCACACATTATAGATTCATTAAGCACTTGGGGAAATTCTTTTTAAAAATCTGTATTAAAAAACTTTTGATCATTACGTAATATTCTGGTTCCTATAGAACCATTTTTATTTGCTGTATTATAATCAAAAATTATGTACATTACTTTAAAAAAAATAACTTGATGTGCGGGGTACATTGGAGTTTCTTTTTTTCAAGCGAACCACCTGATTGATTTTGACATTAATTTATTGAGACGTACCTGTATATACATTTTGTGACATTTTTGTCTGACGTCGTGCAGCGAGATTATTGTAAAATAAAATGTGCCTCAGGTAAAATTCCAAAGGGGGAGAAAATTGATGGTAAATTTCCAGTGTAGCGCCACCATTTGCATCTGCGGCGATTTGGCGGTACTACAAGTTCATTATTATTACTTTTCCCTCTTTACGGGGACCGAGTTCCCTGTCAAGAGAAAAAAAAATAATTCTTCCCCCTTTATTTTCACATATTCTCGATACTTTCCGTGGAAAGTTTTCAACTTTCCCGGCATTTTTTTGGCTTGGGGCGGACATTGCACTTATGAGCCATCAAAACGCTATTACGGGGGCTTTTATGTACACGAAATGAAACAGTTATAAAAAAAAAAACAATTTAAAAAAAAAAAAAAAAAGGATGCATAGCTGAAAAAAGTACACCGCAAACTCCCGACAGCTCCACCAACCTCCCGACGCTCGAGTTTTGTTCCCGGGTGAAGCCGCCGTGGGGCCCGAAGAGGACGAGGAAGGGAGGCGCGTCGTAAACGTGGTTAGAAGTGTGAGGTCGCTCCCACTCGAGAGATGAAGTGACACCCCATGCCGCCTCCCTATGTGTCTTCTTCCTCATCCTCCTCCTCACGCGTGCCCACCGCCCTCTTCCTCACGCCCGGTTCTTTAGGCTCGGGGGAGGCCCCGTGGGGTTGCCGCGTCCTCCACGCCTCGTCGTCTTCCTCCTCCTCTTCCTCCTCCTCGTCGTCGTCCTCTTCGCCGTCGGCCTCGCGGTCCTCCTCCTCCCGCTGCCGCTGGAGGAGCCGGGCCTGGTCTGCCGTTTGTTTCTCTGTGCGTCAGCGACAACAATGAGGGGTTGCACCGACCCGTTTACAAGCGCCCAAGCAGGGCTCGAGTCTTGAAAATCAAGCCCCGCGCCGAGTTCGCGGCCCACAGTCACGTTCCATCGAGTTTTGTAGCGGCAAGTTTCAAGGACCTAAATCGGGATGGGGTTTCCACCCAGGCTGCTCAAGTTACACCAAATAGAAAATGTCCACTCACCTGTCTTAAATTGCCAGGACTTTGTGTTGTTGTTGTTGGTTTTTTTTCTTTTTTTTTTAAAAAAGAGAAATCATTTCAAAACATTTTACACCCTTAATGTGAGCAATAACACGGACAATTTGAATTTAGAAAAAAAAATATATTTTCAACAGGAGAAATAAAAATAAAAAAGCATGATGGTGAACAAGAGATCCCTTCGTATGCTGACCATGTGCTTGTGCTGCAGCAGCGACTACAAAAAGGCCAAAAAAAGCCTACTAGAACATCTGATCTTAATTTGGGATGAGCCGGGGGCACTTTAAATGGTGGCATTGCTGCGCCGACTCCCATTTACCGTGAGTTTAAATCTGATTAATTCTGAACATACCCGTGTATAAGGGGGTGTGCAGACCTCTGCAACCGCGTTATCTTAGATCATTTATATTTACCTCCCCTCTCAAAAATATGTATTTTTATTCCAATGAAGTTGTAAAGGTTAAATGTCACAATAATGCCTTTAAATGATTTCTCTTGACCTTATTTTATGTATATTACAAAAACCTGGAATGTGACAGGGGTGTGTAGACTTTTATACCCACTGTAGCGCTGCACTGGTTAAAAAAAAAAATATATATATATATATATATATATATACACACCGTAATTTCCGGCCTATAAACCGCGACTTTTTTCACACTCTTTCAACCCTGCGGTTTATGCGTGAATTTTTTCTAACAGCCGCACGGGGGCACTCAAGCAAGAAAGGTAAGAGTGACACCGGTGGAATACATGTGCCGAGGAAGTGACTTTTACCAGTCCAGCCCCGTTAGTGCTGCGGTAGCTCGTTATTGCCGTGTCTCAGTGATTTTTACCGGTATGTTTTTTTTTTTTTTTTATTATTATAACCGGTCCTGTTAGCGCGGCGCTAGCGTTTGTGTCAGTGCGGCGTTAGCGTTAAACTCTGTGTACTGTCTTCCTTTGTAAATATCTCAAGTTTCAATGTGGGCACTTGCACCTTTTACACAGCTGCGGCCTGTGTATGTACTAAATGGTATTTCCTTTCCAAATATACTGCGTGAGGCTTAAAACCAGGTGCGCTTTGGAGGCCGGGAATTAATCAATTCTTGGAAATCAATGAACAGTAAAAAATAATAATTATAAAAATACGGGCATTTAAGTAAACGCCACACTTAAAACCTATCATGGGAAAGCAAAATATTTGGCCTTTATAATGAATTGTAAAAAAATATATATATATAGTATTTTAAATTATATCCTGTTATACAATATGTATGAAAAGATGAAAACTTACTCTGGTAGTAGTCTGGTGAGGACAATCGTCGTGATGGGAAGACAAAGTCGGCAATGAACACCAGCAGCTGAAAACGCAAATAAATATTATTGCAAGTTGATATTATAATAAGGTGATTTGGATTTAATTACGCTTCTTCACAGATGATAGAGGAAAGAGTTCCGTTTTTGCTCACCAGTCCGAGCGCGAGTCCGGAGAAGAGCGTGGCCAGGCCGAAGATGACGTACGAGCCCCACACGGGGATGCCCATTTGCCCTGTCATGTAGTTATGGCAACGCTGGGAGAAAATTCATGGCAAAAAAAAACACGTTTGTGGATGAGCTAATTGGAATTTGCCATGCGCGTCTGAAGCAGCTTGGAAGCATCCTCTAGAATTTTCTAAAATTTCTATTACCGTAATTTACGGCCTACGAGTCATGACTTTTTCCACACGCTTTCAACCCTGCGGTTTATGCGGTGATGTGGTTAATTTGTGCATTTTTTTCTAATGCCCACAAGGGGGCACTCGAGCGGAAATGGTAAGAATAAGACTGTTGGAATATATGTGCCGAGTAAGTGACTTTTACCGGCCCTCTTAGCACTGCGCCAGCGTGTTGCTGCTGTGTTACTGGCGTGTCACAGTGATATTTACCTGTAAATTATTTGAACCGGCCCTGTTAGCGTGGCGCTAGCGTTAGCACGCTGCTAGCATTAAACTCTATGTACCATCTTTCTTTGTAAAGACCTCATGTTTCAATGTGGACACTTCTAGCTTTTACACAGCTGCGGCGTATGTTTGTACCAAATGGTATTTACTTTACAAATGTACTCGGTGAGCTTGTAACCAGGCGCGCTCTGTAGGCCGGGAATTACGGTACTTTCGCTCAACAGATGGCCGACAGTAAATTGAGAAGGATTTGAGTTTTCGTCAGCGTGGATCGAGCGAGGCGAACAATCCACCCCACCCCAAGTTTGAAAACCACTGCTCAATATTAAGATGCTAATTTCCTCGATAGTATTTTTTTTTAAATCACTTTTCTAGAACTAAACACGTGTGGAGATGAGACTTACCCGGATGAACATTGACAGCTTGAAGAGAGCCGACATGGAATTCATTCTGCAAAAAAAAAATAATAAATAAAAGTCACAGACAAGATGTCATACCATCAAGAGAAGGTTTAATATGATTTTGATATTACCCCGTTCAAAACGGGGAAAAAAAATTGGCTGTTTTTTTTTTTTTTTTTTTAAATATTACAACATGGCGGCACTGTGGACGACTGGTTAGAGGGTCTTCCTCACAGTTCTGAGGACCAAGGTTCAAATCACGGCCCCCGTCTGTGTGGAATTTGCATGTTCTCCCCGTGCCCGCGTGGGTTTTGTCCGGGCATTCCGGTTTCCTCCCACATCCCAAAAACATGCAATATTAATTGGACACTCTAAATTGCCCCTCGGTGTGAAACTGAGTGCAAATGGTTGGTTGTTTCTATGTGCCGTGCGATTGGCCGGCAAGCAGTTCAGGTCTAACCCCCCCACTCCCGCCTGAAGCTAGCTGGAATAGGCTCCAGCACTCCCAAGGCCCTTGTGAGGATAAGCGGCCCCAGAAATGGATAGCTGGACATTGAACACGAGACAGACATTAAAACAAACAAGAGACACAGAAAACAAAAACAGCCACAACACACAAAACAATAACCAATATAATAAATGCACACACACAAAATGAAAAAACAAAAATGGATTTTGCTAATGTCTTAATCGAGATCCAAATACAGGATGTCATTCTGGTCTAGTTCCGACATTACCAGTCACTCACATTTGAAAAATGTACAGGTGCGGTCCAGCAGTCATGCCCGCAGGTATAAAATTGCGGGTGTGTGCTCCGTTTGTAATTACGAGTGTACCCCTTTAAGAGCGGAGTGGGGCGGCGTCAGGTAAACTATGAGGTAGGCTGAGCAGCAGCTCGGCCATGTGCTTCCGTGTTTAAAAAACAATAAAATAAAAACATACCACGCTGGATCAGTGGCGCAACTTCGCGGTAACATTGGTCAAGACTAGAAAAAATAAGCGACGTCTATGTATTTCTACTCGTAACAATTTTTACGCGCGTGATTTTTCGTGCTCGACTGTGCAGATTTGCGAGTGCGATGACGTGCGGGCGCATACGCACCTGTCAAATCACATATCAAAATTACCTTTTTTCATGTTTTTGTACCTGAATATTCATGAGATATTATTCAAAGTGAAGTCGATTAAAATCTGAAATTTGAGTCAATTAAAATTGTAAATTTGATGTTTATCCTGATAAATGGCATTTAATTTCATGGCCAAATAACCTAGCCCTTACTCATATGGTTAATAAACTTTATGATTCTTAAATGAATACAGTTGCTCCAAACTATAAAACGATGCAAAAAAAATAAAAAGGCCACAGCATGACATACATATTGCTCCCCAAATTCTTTCCTGTGCACACTGCATGACGCTTTTGTCAGTGTGAGTACTTTTGAATCTCTTTTTTTTTGTTTTTTTTTACGCACAGGAAATCAAGTGACATCACTGGCAACTCACAGAAAAGACGAGGGCGCGAACCAAGACGAGACCGGCTCCACCGCACTCCACTTTTTCTCTTCCACGAAGCTGAGGAACTCGTCTTTGGTGCGGGCGCCCTGGTACTTGCGGAAGACGCCGTCCTTGCAACTGCATTGCACGCGAAAAATAACATCGCAAAAACAACAAAAAAATGATAATAATGCACATACATACACACACACACAACACTGGAAAACTTACTGGTAAATTGTCGGGAGCGACGTGATGATGAATCTCCCGCTAAGACCTTTCACGCAAGAAGGTCAGCGAGGTTAAGGCTCACTGATAAAATCATTTTGCACATTTTGTGGGGGCTCCTTACCCGGTTGCTCCGTCACATCCACCTTGGCGATGTTGACGCCCATGTCCTCCCCCCAGTCGGCGAACTCCTTCCACACCGGCTGTAGCTGCTGGCAGGCCGGACACCAGGGCGCATAACTGTGTGGGGATGTGATAATTTTTTTTTTTTGGGTAATAGAGCCCCTATGGAGAGGCAAAGGCTTAACCTGAACACAATCTGTAATATTGCAGTGATCGTTTTGATATTTTGCAGGCGTATAGCAATGAGTAAAATGTTCATATACAGCTTGGTGTCGATTGATCAGTTTTTGGACATTAAGTTCCGAGTTTATTTTTTTTTTTTTTAATCCGGTTATAGTGAAGCCGTTCAGCGCCTTTAAACAAGACAAACCTTAATTTGTCCTTAAGTTTTAGCTAGGGGCGTTATTTCAGAGATTGAAATTTACAAGAGGAGAACAACATTTGAGACTGTGCCCCGAACGGGAGCGGGATTCGAACAAGGAATCTCTAAACTGCCGGGCATACGCGCCAACTACTATGAAATGAAAGGAAACCACATTTCTTGCTAACGGGACGTGGTTAGCCGAAACCAAAGTAGCGAAAAAATATAACTATCAAACTTAATTTTAAACAATAACGTTTATTTTAGGAGTGGTAACGGGAAGTTTAAATGAACATTTGTGCATTCAAAATGACCAAAAAAAAAATAAGTACGACGACAAAACGCCCTCCATGTGGCTAGCTTAGCGAAGCTACTGACAATTCAATCATCCACTCTCCGGTCAGGATGTCCTCCCAGTTTCCGTCGGTGACTTCCCGGAGGCTGTCCATCTTGGCCCCGGTAACGAGCGAGGACGCGAGGCACGCGGTCAGCAGGAGATAGCATAGCGGCGAAGGGCGTTTTTGAACCGGACTCGAGGGGAACATGGTGGCTCTCCCGCCCGCTGAGCTAGCCAGAGACGAACTACCGTAATGACGCGTTTGAGGTCAGCTCCGCCCTCTCCCCTTTTGGCCAGGTTCGGGTCGGAACTGGGCCCAATTTCATCGGACAAAGACCCGACGACGACACTGACACAGACAACAGAGGACGCGAATACGCTTTTATTCGCAATTAATGGCGGTCGTGAAAAAATTGTCACATCGAAGTCAGTTCAAAAGTCGTCATAATAGCGCACACTACGACCGAGTCAAGTCGTTGTTAGAAAGAGCAACAACTCCAAAATGTATATAATACGCCGAAGGTTTATTTTGTTTAATTTTGAGATCAATTATTCATCGTCATCACACATTTTTTCCTTTGAAGTACGCAGACCTCTTGTTCCTCATTTGTCCTTGTGTGACTTGAATGCACCGTTGAGATACTTTTATATAATATTTTAGTTCCTCGTTAAAACATTGCAGCTATGACGTGGTTTAAAGTGATTTTAATATACACACACTCAAAATGTATATATCGTGCATAATTTCAAATGAGTAATAATTAGCAATACAGTAACAACAAACGAATACTGTACGTGTATGTATAACATATGACCACCAGATGGCGGTGTTGATCTTTTCGCATGTTATTCTGGTTTAGAAGGGGTTAACTTCATTTTCGTCATTTTGCAGATTTTAGTTTTATGGCTGCAATAAAATTTATGTCTTGGCGATTTATGCAGCGATGATTACTTGTAGATTTTTGTTATTGCAGAATTTGCAGCTTCCCCCCCCCCCCCACACACACACACCAAATATGCTTTTGGACTTGGATCATAAATTTAGCGACTCATTTTTAACCATATACTGCTTGCACTTTAATAATCATATTTTGGCTGAAATAAGTGGGAGCATCATGAATAGTTTGGGATGCTTTTGCACGAGGTGAAGGCTCGTTTTCATCTTGAAAATTGCAGCACTGATTTAGGAAGTGTTGAGTGATATAAAAGGATGTGTTAAAATTGGAAGTATTGATTTTGATTTTGATCATAATTTATGCTTTGGAAATACATAAAAATGGAGTCAGCCCACTCGAGTTCTCCGTTTCTTAATTTATCCTTCTTGTTCTATCCATACTGTGAGAAAAACATGAGTGACGCACTTGAAATCAACAGAATTAAAATATTATTTCACATTTGATGCACATTGAAGATATTTATTGTTTTAATCAGTCAACATAATACATATCTTACACTTTTTTTGTAGTCACCTTGACGGTCTAAAATTTTCTTCACTTTTTGAACTTATGCGACGACCTCATGCGAACTCATAATTATGTATTCATCTCCATCTGCGCCCTTCCTCCGAGGTGACCCTAAAAAATGTATTTTAATGGCTCTTTGTTTGCAAATGACACCCTTGAGGTAACGAGCTGAGGATGTTGCACCGTGGACCCTCTGCCCTCAAATTTCATGACGTTCGTGTGTTGCCGCTTATTATTATTTTTTTTCTTTTTTTTTTTGACAGCGGAAACAGCTGCAACAACAAATAATTTTCCGTCCGAGGAAGCCATTAACGTGAAGCGCTCACATCGTGTGGGTAGCGAGCGAGCAAAGAAAGGACTCGCATGTGCCGCGTCGCTCTCCGTGTCTCGTGCGATGCGGCCTCCAAAGGGGACCCGCCATCCAATTAATGGACTCATCTTTTTTTTTTAAATATAAAATCGCTTGATAATATTGCACTGATGATGAACACAGACTGCCATGACAATTAAGGCACCCATGGAGTCGAGAGAGGAGAAAAGCATCTATCTATCTATCTATCTATCTATCTATCTATCTATCTATCTATCTATCTATCTATCTATCTATCTATCTATCTATCTATCTATCTATCTATCTATCTATCTATCTATCTATCTATCTATCTATCTATCTATCTATCTATCTATCTATCTATCTATCTATCTGAATTCAGCAATGGAATGATAAGTACATGAATAAATAGATCTGACTGGCTAAAATGCCCACGTTTTATCAAACCAATTTTTTTCTAGTATATTGGCTCTGTGGTGCCTCAGTAAATGGGAAATATGTATCGAAATCGTCCATGCGTCTCTACATTTCAATCAGTGTCAATCAATAAAATCGGGTTATTAGAAATTTCTCGAGCTCATCTGCGTCACTAGCGAAGATCTGCTCCTGCGTCTCCAGCGCTGTAAACAAGAAACGTGCGCTCACAAAAGGGGGCCTTCCGCGCTGTGGCGACCAATCAGTGGAAGGGGGCGGTCTTAGCCAAATATGGACAAAGCGGATACAAAACTGGGTCAAACAGAAGTAGCTGGAAGAGGAGCCTTTCCCGGACACATCAAATTAACACTTTTACTGTATATTAACTCATTTAAGTCCCAAAATATGGAAAACGTTAATACAGACGGAGGCAAAAAATTATCAGCACTGTTGTATGTAATGTAGCAAAAAGGATATTAAAGATATTGATTTATCACAGTGGAGTGTCGCCTCTGCACAAACAAATAGATCACGATCGAAACAGAGAGCAGCCCGAATACTCAGCCGTGTTTTATCTCTCGGTGTTCCCTCCAGCCCCCCAAAAAATAAGCTACACGAATTAATAAACAATATTGCTGAGTGAACTACTGTAACTCCTTTTCTGGTGTTACTATTCTTTCTTTACCCCCGGGGGGGGGGGGGGAACACGCCGCCGCAAGCCCCCGCTGTAAGAGGATCTTTCATTGTGCTCCAGTTCTGCAACACCTGTTTGGTTTTCACGGGGCCGAACAAAAGGAGAGCTTCCTTGCAGCCTGCAGTAATGAGAGCCGACTCCCAGAGCGACTGGGGGGGGGGGTCCACCTTGAGCGACGGGGGGGGGGGGGGGGGGGGGGGGGCAAAGACATGAACACGCTTTGGCTTCTGTCGGAGCCGTTTTGCAACTGTTTGTTTGTGTTGGGCGGCGATCCAAAAGTGGTAGTTCCATAAAACGTTGCTTGCGAAAGCCGTCATTTTTCATTTTTGCCGTAATAATGGCACCAGCAGGTAAAATACACACAATGCCGCCGACTATTGTTGCACACGTTCTCACCTCCGGATCTGTACTTGTCGTGTATTCAATAATTTGCTTGCTAGCGTGTACTGTAATGCTGCTGACAATTCACATCTGTAAATCTCCCCCTCTTCTGCCCCCCCCCCGACCCCCTGCGGGCCTACCCGAGAGGACAAAGGTTGACTTGGTAACCAGCGATTGGTTTTCTTATTGACCCTGGGGAGTCGCCAGAGAGGCTAGGCAAAGGTGAACCCCCCCAGCTATCGACATCACAAAGCATATAAGTGAAGCCTTACAAGAGGCCTCGCTGGTTTTACCAAGACATAGTCTACGTTTTAAAGGGCCCTTTCCATATTTTTGGGGGGAATAGATAATTTAAGATAATCTTGGTTGAAAATGCCCAGGATGCCCTTTTTCAAGCTACTCTAGTTGGTAAGAAAGCTTTGGTTTGGTTGGTACTTGGCGGTTTCTCGGTGTCTTGTGGTGGCTTCCACGTAGAGCAATTCGATCTTGGATGCCCTGGACTATAATTTACGGTTCAATATACAGCATGTTGTACTTTATTACTTTTATCAAACCATTAAAAAAAAATGTATATTTTTTTTCAATTGAATTGAATTGATTCAATACCGGACCTGCTTGTGTGGTGGAGTTTGCATGTTCTCCCCATGCCTGCGTGGGTTTTCTCCGGGCACTCCAGTTTCCTCCCACATCCCAAAAACACGCAACATTAATTGGACCCTCTAAATTGCTCCAAGGTGTGATTGGGAATGCGGGTGTTTATCTCAATGTGCCCTGTGATTGGCTGGCGACTAGTTCAGGGTGTACCCCGCCTCCTGCCCGTTGACAGCTGGGATAGGCTCCAGCACTCCTGTGACCCTGGTGAGGATAAGCGGCTCAGAAAATGGACAGATGGAGTCAAATTTTCCATAAGATGTCCCCTTTAAAGCGTTCCCTCCATGTCTGTTTATCGCACACTTTAGCCGGAGGCTTCACTCCGCCGACATAAATACATCACGTTATGACGGTGGACGCGACGCGGCCCCCCGCCTCCGTTCACCTCACTCGGTGCCTCCTACGCCTTCCGACGGTCCTTCCCGCCTCTCAGACGCGAGCGTTTACGTGAGTCATGACCGATTTGGACCTCCTTAGACGCCGGGCCATTGTGACAAGCACTTTACGTAAGACAATTGGTGCCGTTTTGGGGTTGGATGCAAAAAAAATGAAATATGAGCGTGGCTGATGTGGCTAAAAAAAAAAAAAAAAAAAAAAAAAAAACAGACCTGAAAGCTGAATGCTGGAGCTCTTTCATATCATTATGTTAAGATATTTTAAAATGATGGTTGTGTTTTTCTCCATTAATGTTTGCTCTTATGGCTTTTATTAACATATTTCTATGTAGTTTTCCGCAGCGCCGTTGCGGGAACGTGAGACCAGATGATGAACTCTCCCACGTAATTAGAAGGCGCTCAGATGGCTCCAGATGTCGACCGGGATCCTCCGACATCTGCTCTTCGGTTCCCCGAAGCAGGCTCGCTTGTACTTCTTTATTTTTGATTCTATTTCCCCTTTTCTGTGCCTTTAAAAGACTGACTTGGAGACTACGTTGGGTATAAAACCGGATGCTAAAGCTAAAGCTTAACCGGACTCATCTGCTGGATCAGTTGGGGCACTGCCCCTCCAGCCCTGGAGCAGGTTAAATACGGCATTTCCGCAAAAGTCCCAGCTCTCAATGGGCAGGAGGCGGGGCACACCCTGAACTGGTCGCCAGCCAATCGCAGGGCACATAGAGACAAACAGCCACACTCGGCAATCAGACCTACGGGCAATTTAGAGTCTTGCATGTTTTTGGGATGTGGGAGGAAACCGGAGTACCCGGAGAAAACCCACGGAGGCACGGGGAGAACATGCAAACTCCACACAGGATTGAATCCAGGACCTCAGGACTGCGAGGCCAATGCTTTACCGGCTGCTCCACCGTGCCGCCCATACCATTACAATATCAAATTTTAAAAAAATGCCAATATGTTTGTAAAAATTTTGTTTTTTTTTTCTTGGTTAGCAAAAACGGCCAAACATAAATTAGCAAACGATGCAATTCGGCGAACCATAACGAAGTGTTTTGGCGTTAATATAAATAATATTAAAAAAAACATTTAAAATGCATTTAATTGAGAAAATAATGAAGCTAAAGCCAATAAGACTGGGCGACACGGTGGATCAGCCGGTAAAGCGTTGGCCTCGCTGTTCTGAGGTCCCTGGTTCAATCCCTCACCCGCCTGTGTGGAGTTTGCATGTTCTCTCCGGTTTCCTCCCACATCCCGAAAACATACAACATTAATTGCCCCTAGGTGTGATTGTGAGTGCATCTGTTTGTGTCTACGTGCCCCGCGATTGGCTGGCGACCAGTTCAGGGTGTACCCCGCCTCCTGCCCGTTGACAGCTGGGATAGGCTCCGGCACTCCCCGCAAACCTCGTGAGGATAAGCGGCAAAGAAAATGGTTGGATGGACAATAAGACTGGTTTGGAATTATTAATTATGCGCACTGTTTGTGGTGACCGAGCAAGATAATATGACTTATGACTTGCTTGGAATTTAGCGGAATCGCTCGGAATTTGAGACCAAGCCGTTGCTGGCCGAGTCACAAGTCAGGCTCGAGTCTTCGCCCTCAAGTCCTGAGTACAGTCCCAAGTCGAGACGAACAAGTCCAGAGTCATGTCCTAAGTCGTGTTTCAAAGTCTAGGACTTGGGACTCGAGGGCAAAATAGCCTTGAGACTTGCAAAGCAATGACTTGATCCTGCCTCTTGGTAACTTGTGACTTGCTCAAAAGTCTCAGGTCAGGACTTGAGGTTGACTTATGACTCGCACATCCGTGGCTTTCTCCCACGTCTATAAACGCTCGCCGTCTATTCTAAGGTCATCTCAATCGGATGATTTCGGGTCACCTATTTGATGAAATGCGGTAAATTGGGTACGCTTACCCCGCGCCGAAAACGAGCGCGAAATCCCGAGAAATGCGGGATGCTTTGGCTTCCAGACGCCCACGCCGGCCCCCGGCGAAGCTTCTCGACGACCGGCACCCGTCAGCTGTCGCCGGATAAATGCGCCGCGCGGCGATGGAAGCGAGTGGAGAGAGAGAGAGAGAGAGAGAGCGAGAGAGAGAGCGCAGCGTTTTTGCGCTCGCGAGCTCGACTGCGCCGCCTGCGCTTTGGCAGAGCGGTAACCATGGCAACAGTCACCCCGGTCAGTCGGATCAACAGCAAAGAAGACGCCAAATTCGAAGAACCGCGGAAAAAACCCGTTTGCGTATTAACTCCGATTTCTCGTTCCCTCGATCGCTCGCTTCCCAGGTCCGCCTCGCTTTCCTCGTTCCGCTAGCGGTTTTGCGTCCTCGCTCACTGGGCCTACCGCGGGTCCTCGCGTCCCGATTGTCCCGGTCTACCAGAATTTTCACCACTTTCCCAGGTGATCCCTCACTTCCTCGTAATGCTCCAAGGTTTCACGTTCCCTCACTTTCCTGCCCTACCACGTTTCCTTGTAGCTTCGCTGCCGGTCGATCCCTCGTTTCCTCCCTTCCCCACGTCGACCGCTCACTTCCTCGTTTCGTCACCTCTCAGGCGAACCACGTCTCCTCGTTGCCTCACTACTTCGACAAATCGGTCTTGTCCTCGTTTCCTCACTGTTCTTGGGTTGCGATCACGTGATAATCGCCGCGCGATTTCTCCAGACAAGCTAGGCGTTGCAGACGACATCACCATGACAACGTCCACAGACCCTCCACAACGATGTACTTTCAAAGGATCTGAACGACTTCCGTGAAGTTTTTTTTCACGATCACTCCATCGTATCGTCTCCTTCATGCAATCTAATCTTTGGAACACGGAAAAATCTCTTCACAACGTCTCCGTTTCCGCGATTTCCACATCCGGAGACTGGCATGATGACGATGGAGGGCTGACTGCTTGTCTGCAACAATGGCGGTCAAGGACCCGGATTAACAAGCGTGATGTCACGTGCAACCCAGTCGTTAGGCGGAAGGACAACACGGGATCACGGAGTGGGCGTCGTAAGTGGATCAGTGCTGACAAAAAAATGTCATGGGGAGTTGGAGGGGGGTTATTTCTAGGTCGTACGCTAGTTTACACCTCCTCACCCGACCAATCGCATGTGCTCATTTTCTGAATATCCGTTGTCAAAATATGATGAGGCCCATCACTCGGATTGCACGGAGAACAATGGCGTCGCGCCGCGGGCGTCGGCGAGCGCGACGCTCCCAAAAATAGACGGCGGGCCTCCTCGGCCGCCATTTGGTGCGGATCAACACGGAGAGCCGGGGAAATATTGTATCGCGGATCAAATTGCCATTTGTCGTCTGTTTGCTAAAAGACGGTCGGAACTTTTGGCGGAGGAAAGTTTTCAGAGCAATCTTGCAGGCGTTTAGACTATGACATCTATCAGATATACAATAATAATAATAATAATATAAATAATCTAATATATTAACATAATGAACTTTTAAATGTTTAGAACAGTACATCAATCCAAAAATGGTAAAATATAAAACATTTTTAAGATGAAATAAATACTACTTTAGTTCAATACACATAAAATACATCTATTGTTTTAATGTATACATAATTAATTACAAAATCAGATGCAATTGGTATCCTGGTAATCCCTTCCAAAAGGATGTAAATGTGCCACAGTGAAGTATATTTTGTGTTGTATTTTTTTGTACATGTATTATTTTTAAAGACAAACTTGTTTTCATCAGAAATAAAGTTGCTGATTGAAGTCGACAGAGACAACTTTTGAAGTCCTCCAATTGCTTGAGTGGATTCCAGCAGCGGACCAATAGGAAGACGAGTGGAGCAGGTGCCGCTCGCTTATTGGTTCAAAATGTCGGGTGCTCCCCCCCCCCCCCCTCCCCCGGCGCGGCTGCAGCCTCCAGCCGGCGGCTGGTGGACTCGCTTGACACTCGACGTGACGACAGCGGAGCGGTGGTCGCGGTTCTTTCGGCTCGTGCCCCCCCCCCCCTCCCCGCCTCCCAGCCCGCACCCGCGCAGCCATGGACGAGATGGAGGAAGAGCTCAAGTGCCCGGTGTGCGGCTCCTTCTTCCGCGAGCCCATCATCCTTCCGTGCTCTCACAACATTTGCCTGGCGTGCGCTCGCAACATTCTGGTCCAGACCCCCGACGCCGAGTCCCCGCAGAGCAGCCGAGCCTCCGGGTCCGACTACGACTACTTGGACCTGGACAAGATGAGCTTGTACAGCGAGGCGGACAGCGGCTACGGCTCGTACGGAGGCTTCGTCAGCCTGCCCACCACCCCGTGCCAGAAGTCCCCCAACGGGGTTCGAGTGTTCCCCCCGGGCCCGGCGGCTGCCGCCCCGCACGCTCACCCGCAACCGCCCTCCGCGCAAGCCGGCTGCCTGCAGGCGCCCATCCCCCGCAACTCGTGCCTCACGTGCCCGCAGTGCCACCGCAGCTTGTTGCTGGACGAGCGGGGTCTGCGCGGCTTCCCCCGGAACCGGGTGCTGGAGGGCGTCGTGGAGCGCTACCGCCAGGGCCGGGCGGCAGCCCTCAAGTGCCAGCTGTGCGAGAGGAGCCCCCGCGAGGCCGCCGTCATGTGCGAGCAGTGCGACGTGTTGTATTGCGAGCCGTGCCGGATGCGCTGCCACCCGCCCCGGGGGCCCCTCGCCAAGCACCGGCTGGTGCCGCCCGCCCAGGGCCGGGTCGGGGGGCCCGGTCGCCGCGCCGCGCCCCGCAAGACCTCCACCTGCACGGAGCACGAGCTGGAGAACCTGAGCATGTACTGCGTGCAGTGCAAGACCCCCGTGTGCTACCAGTGCCTGGAGGAGGGCAAGCACGGCACGCACGAAGTCAAGGCGCTGGGGGCCATGTGGAAGCTGCACAAGGTGGGAGGGAGACCCGCACTCGTGCGCGCCTCACTTTTATGAGTTTAGGACTAAGAAACCTTAAACCTTGGTTAGGAACGTTAACCTTAACACCCCCCCCCCCCACCCCCGCTCCCAAAAAAGTGGGACGAATGACTCAAAATGTTAAACGCCCCCACCCAAAAAAAAAATAGACAAAAATATTGGTCAAAAGTACAAAAAAAAAAGACACAAATATTGAGACAAAATAAATAACATTTTAAAAAATGGATAGTACATAAAAATGAAGAAATGGATGAAAAATATACACTCATGTAAAAATTACTTTAAAAATACAATATGTGCGACAAAATACAAATATTAGACAAAATATACATAGATGTGTTTTTTAGGATGACGGGGTGAGCAGTGGATTGCACGAGGTAGCACAACCCCCTCGAAACAGGGTGATGGTGACGTCCGTTACCATGACAACCACAATCTGGCTGTCATTTTTGATCAGCACATTTCAAAATTTCAAATAACGCGACCCTCCCATTACCGGCAAAAATATTTGCAACACCTTCGAATGCCGCCGCCAATCAAAAGTGGTCCTCGGTCCTCATTCGGGTGGAATTTTTCCTCCAGGTCTTACACCGGCTCGCCCGAGTAGACTGTGAAGGTGTCCCTAATGCTGCGGCCTGCGATGCTGAACACACACTGACGGGTATTTGGACCGGAGCGAGATGCTATTTTAGGGTTGTGGTGGGAGGCAAGGGAGGCAGCTTGTGAGATTTGTACGCCAGACCACCACATGCAGCACCTGCACACAGATGGACAGTACGCCAAAAAAAAAAAAAAAAAATGCAAATTATACACTTTAACACACAAAAGACTGTGTCCTGATCCCACTTACATGAATTTGAATGTGATCAAAATCATCGTAAACACAGCCACGAACCCACTTCTAATAGGGTGTGCACACATGTGCAACCACAATATCTCACTTGTTTATTTTTACTTTTGAGTTGTACGGATCATTCACCTTGCTCTCATTTTTTATCTCTTTTGATTTTAGATCACAAAAACGTAGCCCTTGAACAGGGGTGTGTAGACTTATTCCACGCAGTGTTCGTCCGATTATCTTTAACGGCCGGGTGCCATGGCAACCAAAAAGCAGCAGAGTCCTCTTCGGCTTTTTAGTAGTCCCCTCGCTCGTCTTCCCCTTCTTCATCCTCCTCTATTGACGTACCGGCGAGTCGGCAGGCTAGCTTGCCGCCATCTCGCGCAAGGTACGTGATAGCATCCGCTAATGTCGCACGACGTAAAAGCCGCTCGTCCCCCATTAAACATTCGATACACATTTGTATAAAGGAATGATAAACATGTATTTAAGTGTGTCCGAAGATATCAGCTTTAAAAAAAAGAAAATTTGAGCAAGTTTGGCTTCCAACCGTCGTGTCGCCGACCTGAAGTTATGCTCGCTAGCGTAGCATACACGGTCCGGTTTTACGCCCTTCGTCACGTGACGTTATGCATATTAAAACCTTCAATTATATTTAATGTTATCAGGCCGTACGCAAATAAGCATATCAGTACATATTTATTTTTACGGAATACCTTTTAATTTTAGTTGTAGACTCGCTGTATAATTTTTATTTCAATATATTTTTATATTTTAAATTTTAAATGGAATACCTTTGCTAATTTGATTTAACCAATTTTTGGGGGGAATTTATTAAATTTTCCTTTGTTTTATATTCTACATTGAGTATTACCTTGATCATTTAATATAAATAGTTTTTAATTGTTTTAAAGCTTTTAGTTTTTATACTATTTTATTTCATAATCAGCACTAAATGTTTTGTTTTTTTTATTTAAGAAAGCTATTTTAAATTCAAAATAATTAAATTTTTATATACAACCTATTCATTGTCATAAAACTAAATGCATGTATTTTTAAAGCTCTTTTGTTTTAGTTTTTAAAAAATATTGATTATTTTTTTTACATTTATTCTCTATATTTAACTGTAGTTTATCCCAACATGATTATCCTGTCAATTTTTTTTTACAATGTCAATTGAATTTATTTTTATATTTTGTAATATTTGTATTTTTTTTTTCACTGAACTCAGTCATTTCAAAAAGTAGTTTGCCTTACCTAATCAATTATTTTTCTTCTTTTGTTATTTCATGATTGCAGCCAATATGTTTTGTTGACATTTTCCTAATCAAAATAGGCAAATAAAATATTACAATTAATTGTGAATACTTCCCAAAACTTAATTGAGATGATAATCGATGTACTGCTCTCCCACGTGTGTCAAATATCGCTTCCATTTTCCCACCATTTTTTGGTGTTATTCTAATGATTATTAATATGACTTTAATGGGCATTTCACAGCTTCGCCGTCGTGCATTATGGATGATACGAGTGATGAATTATAAATGTGTCATCGTGTTCGACAGTCTGCTTGAATGTTTTCCTAAAAAGGAGTCAAGCGCTACCGAGTCTAATGGTGAAAAGTGGACCGTGTCAACTAAAAATATGAAATATGAGTCGCGTGCGTGCGCATGTAATGACTTCTCATTGAAAGTAGGCTACGACTCTCTTTGCTAAGCTAATTACTCACGGCAGGCATTTATCCCCCCCCCCACCCCCACCCCCAATCAACTGGGCCGGGATGCATAAATTATCAAATCATAAATTTAAAAAAGAAAAAAAACACCTTTAAAAAATGAAGAGGGTTACTCAATTAAACTTTTTCCCATTTCCATTTGGTGAAAATCTTTTCCTCATTTTATCTTTTTAATATTTGTGTCATTTATCAGCTTGATTTGACGATCATCATCATTTTTTAATTTCATGCCATTGTTTTTATCGCAGATATTTTTATTGACTTTTTTTTTTTTTTGCATTTGATTTTCTATGATCTCATTTGAATTTGTTTCAACCCAATTTATTTACCGTAATTCCCGGCCTACAGAGCGCACCTGGTGATAAGCCACAGTACACAGAAAGAGTTTAACGCTAGGGCAGCCCCGCTAACGCTAACGCGGCGGTGCTAACGCTGTCGCGGTGGTGCTAACGCTAACGTGGCGGCGCTAACGCTAACTAGCGGGGCAGGTTTGAAAAAAAATGTGCGGCTTCTAAGCCCGGAATTGCGGTAATTATTATTTATTTTTACACTGCGATGGCTAATTATCATAACGCTGTAATCGGAATCCATCGTTAGAGCTGGTCAAGCCGCCATTGCTAGCACGCCCCGCTAATAGGATGCCAAACAACTCAACGCTAGCACCGACTCAAATCAAGTGAAATCATTTTTAAGCTTATTATGCGATCCCTGAAATCGCACCCCCCACCCCTTGCTCTACTTTTAACGCACCAAATGGCCGTCTAGCATTGTTCCAAGCTTGCATGTTTTTCTCCACGTTTGGTCTTTTCTCAGCTGTGCATTCAGCCGTGTCACGTTCCCAAACGTCGGGGTCAAAGGCTAACCCCTCGCGGGCGCGTCAAAACGTCAGTGATTTTTTTTTTTTTTTGCTTTCTCTGAAGTGTATCCGTTTGTGTTTGTCTCCGTTCGCATCAATACAAACGCGGTCCCCACAAGGTCGCCCCCCCCCCCCGCAACGCCGTACATTCCCACCATTTCGTTTTGAACCTCGAAAAGGAACTTTTGTGCGGGACTTCCTGTCACATAACCTCTTGATGCCCTTTGGCAATAAAGCAGCAGTGATGAACTTGTTGCTTCCTTGTCAAAAAAACAAAAATATTTGACTGGGTTCCAAATATGACACCAGCACCACCAGCAAAAATATGTTTGTAAGAATTCATTTATTTTATTGTTAAAATTTCTCATTAGAATATTAACTGAAAATACGTACAATATTACCAAATAAAATGACTTTATATTTCAAATTATTAATTATTAGCTACTTTTAGCTGAAAAACAACTTACTATATTGAATCGTAATTTTTTTAAAATTCCAATTATTATAATTTTAGGCAGCACAGTGGGTGACAGGGGTGTCAAACTCATTTTTCTCGCGGGCCACATTGTAGTTCTGGTTTCCCTCAGAGGAAGCAAAAACAAAAAAACAAAAACATTGAATCGTCTCATCACATTTACATCATCAATTTATGAAGCAGTTTTGGAATCAGAAATCAAGGGTAGTGTTTTTTTTTCAACTATTCATATTTGGTAACAGAAAAATGCAACTTTACCATTTATGATACATGACAATTTTAAATTTTGGTCCCGATTTTTACAAGAATCATGGAAATCGGCACTGTGGATTTGGCTTCGCGGGCCACATGATATCATGTGGCGGGCCGGGATCTGGCCCCCGGGCCTTGAGTTTGACACCTGTGGGCTAGAGCGTTGGCCAAACAGTTCTGAAGACCGGGGTTCGAATTTTGGGGTCCGATTTGTAATGATTGTATTGTTTTTTTTAATGCTTTTGATTGGAAGAGGCAAGATAATGCTAATTAGCAGCTAATTCCCGCTAACGCTGCGGTTTTATGTCGCCCTGCAGGGTCAACTGTCTCAGGCTCTCAACGGGCTCTCGGACCGAGCCACCGAGGCCAAAGAGTTCTTGGTGCAGCTCAGGAACACCGTGCAGCTCATCCAGGTACGCATGCTTTGTTTTCCCGCAGACACTGAACGCCACTCGGCGATCGTGGAAAATCGGGATTCGTGATGAACGGCGGTGTTATGATGGTGTCGCGTTGATGATCGATCCATCTGTCATTCTGTCTTCTGGATACTATCGCGGGATTCTACAGAACTATTAGGAACCGCTCACACTTGGAAAGCAGAAAAAGTTCCAAGAACTTGTAGGGAAGACTTGCTTTGCGTGCTCTGCGATTGTTTGGTTGTTTACAGTACGGAAATGCCAGTTTTCCACTTTTTCTGCTTGGGCCGGTACCCGCAGGAGAACGGCGTGGAGTTCGAAGCGTGTCTGGTGGCGCAGTGCGACGCCCTCATCGACGCGCTCAACCGCCGCAAGGTTCAGCTGCTCACTTGCGTCAACAAAGAGCACGAACACAAGCTCAAGGTAAAGCGCGCTCACCCCAAAAAAAAAAAAAACAAACTGGGGGCCGCCCCGCCCGGCGGGAATATGCTTGTTGCCCGTCTGTCTTGGATACCAAATTCCGCTTCACTCCGGTTTTGGCCCCTTCAAAACAAATGTCCAACTTCCTGTTCAATTTCGGGCACGGGTCCTTGAGAATTTTTTAAAGGTTATTTTTTACTCTAATGTTTGTATGATTTCATTTTATAATATAGATTTGTCTCGTACCTTTTGATATTTTTGCCAAATATTTTTGTATTCGCTAAATAGTTTTATTGATATTCTAGTATTTTATATTGGGTTTTTTTCTTCAATATTTTTATTTGTCTTTGTGCTGGTTAATAATTAGTATGATATTTTTGTGTATTTAAAAATAGATTTAACATTTTTTAGAGCTTGCGTTTTTCGTCAAATATTTTAGAATTTTTTTAATACAGTTGTAATATTTTCAAATGTTTTTGTAGACTCTTTTCCATACACGGCTTTAATAACAAATATTTTTGTGGAAAGTATTTGTATTTTAGGTCTAATATATATATTTATTTTTGGGGAATATTTTTGTTTCTTTTAATATTTACTATTTTTGACTCATCCTTCTGTATTTGTGTGGTAAAATCAAATATTTGGGAATTTTGGGGGGGTCATCTTTTCAATTATTTTGTCTGGTCTTTTTATATTATTCTCTATTCTGTCATGTCGGATTAAAAAATAATTTTATATTATTTTGTCACTTTTTTGTAATATCTTTTTAATGAATATTTTTTGATTATTTTCCAAAATTTATATTAAATACTGTTGTGTTTTTCATCTAATATTTTCCAGATTTCTTTTCCATCTTATTGTTTTTTTTTTATTATATAGGATTTTTGTTTAAGCTTCATGTAGTGTATTTTTCCCATATTTTACTTTCTTCTATAAATTTTGACAAGTTTTTAAATATTTTTGTATTATTTTCCAATATTTAAAATTTTCAAAATATTTTTGCATTTTACAGCTACCATTTTGTATTTTTCAATCAATATTTTTGAATCGTAGGGTGAATTTTTTGTTTACTTTTTTTTTCAAGTATTTTTGCATGTGACTGCTCCCGTTTTTGTATTTTTCAGTCAATATTTTTGAATCCTTGGTTGAATTTCTTTGGTTTAGTTTCCTTTTTTTTTTTTTTAATATTTTTGCATTTTACAGCTACTGTTTTTGTATTTTTCAGTCAATATTTTTGAATCCTTGCGTGAATTTTTTTGGTTTAGTTTACTTTTTTTTCATATATTTTTGCATTTTACACCTACTGTTTTTGTATTTTTCCGGTAATATTTTTTAATCCTTGGGTAAATTTTTTTGGTTTAGTTGAGTTTTTTTTTCTCCCTCACACTTTTACAGGGCCCACCACTGAATGAGCAAGAAAAACTGTGCAGTTATTCCATGTAGATCGAGGCGATGATGACCAAGTTGCTGATGATGTTTTCGCAATCATTTTTTTTATTTTTTTTACACCCTTGCGCTGCTCTTAATGTGACGAGTGAGAGGCGTAACGCGTTTGGAGGCAAGCGCGAAGGGAGGCGTGCATTAGTGTTTCCAATTTCACGCTTGGACGCCGGCGAGAAGCAATGTTTGGCACGTGGAGGTGTTGTGAGCCAGCGCAACAAAATCAATATACAGGACGCTAAAGCCTGTTCAGCAATCGCTAACTCGGATATTATCTACATTTCTGTGTGTGTGTGTGTGTGTGTGTGTGGTTGGAGGGGGGAGGGGGGAGGGGGGGGGCCTCCCGCCCATCTGCCAATGTCCAGATTAGCCAGATTGGCCAAATCCTTTCCTAAATCTTCGACGTGGCACGGAACCAACACGTTTACTGCAATGTGTGAGTGGAAAAAGATCCAGAAGATGCCCAACGGAATACGTACGGTGGCGTGGAAGTGCAAACACTCAAACACTTTTACATTTCAGATCACGTTTTGTATAAAATGACTTCTCAAGTCGAAGCAAAATGAAAGAAAATGGCCACTTGCGTCTCGTTGAACTTGTACGTGGTCTCATTTGGAATTCAAGGGCTCACTATATTTTTCCATCAATTTTCGAATACTTTTTTACCAATACCAATTCCGATACCCGACCTCTGTTCTCGACCGCAATCCGTTCCAGAAGGCGGTTCGAGAACCGATTTGTTCGAAAATCGAATCGATATTTCCCACGTCTGCTTACAGAGTCTGCGTTATACACAATAACAACGCGCGTCTTGGGTCACCTGATCGTGCCGCGCGCGTTACGTTATTTCCGTGTTTTGTCGCAGGCGTTTTAATACCGATTTTCGTTCGAAAACAGAAGCAAAAAAAAAAAAAATCTCAAAATTTGTATTGTATGTCTTTATTTTGGAAACATGTTTTTATGTTTTTTTTCAACGTGTTTTTTGTCAGTTATCTATCTATCTATCTATCTATCTATCTATCTATCTATCTATCTATCTATCTATCTATCTATCTATCTATCTATCTATCTATCTATCTATCTATCTATCTATCTATCTATCTATCTATCTATCTACCTATCTATCTATCTATCTATCTATCTATCTATCTATCTATCTATCTATCTATCTATCTATCTATCTTCTTTGCCGCTTATCCTCACAAAGGTCGCAGGAGTGCTGGAGTCAATCCCAGCTGTCAACGGGGAGGAGGCAGGGGACATTTGCCAGCCAATCACATTTCTATCTATCTATCTATCTATCTATCTATCTATCTATCTATCTATCTATCTATCTAATCTATCTATCTATCTATCTATCTATCTATCTATCTATCTAATCTATCTATCTATCTATCTATCTATCTATCTATCTATCTATCTATCTATCTATCTATCTATCTATCTATCTATCTATCTATCTATCTGCCCGTTTGCTTATTTATTTGTTTTGTTTTTTTCATTTTGTTTGTTTATTATATTGTTATTTATCTATTGGTGCTGTATAAACCCCCCCCCCCCCCATGACTTTTAGTGGTATGTCTTTGTCCAGATTAGTCAGATAGTCCTAAATCCTTGGTCAACAGCACGAAAAACCTCGCGGAGACCCAGTTTTTCCCTGCGCTTCAAAAGCCCAGCAACGGTTACATTTATTTATTTAGGAGGATTTGGGCACAAAAGAGCCTGCACAAGTCTCACTTTGCCGCTGAATATTTACTAGCGCACTCAGTGGCCCGGAATGAACCGACTGCATCTACACCCCCCCGAGGCTCCCGGAGGATTAAAGACGCCCCGAGAACGGGATCATTTCTCCGTAAAGAGACAAACTAAATAATTGAGCGTGGTATTGATGTTATCAGCCAGCCAGAAGAGAGCGTTTAGCCTTTATGAGGCGCTAGCGACTCCGATTTTTACCGCACCGGCGACAGAAAACTCCGTCCTCTGCGGCCGTGTTGCGGTTGTCTCGGTGATTAAACGCGTCGTCCCTCCTTTCACCCGGCCGAGTTTCACACGCCGACGTGAAAAATAGGAATGTAGTGAAACAAACAAATAACAACAAATAATCCATGCGATTGGTCAGGTCGTCGTTTGTTTGGTCACTTGTTGCTAGGCAGGATTTGTGGGGCGGTAACGTCGGGAGCGCTTCAAGCGCACTTAGCGAGCGACGAAGGATTCTGGCAGCTCTTTTGCTTTTTCTTTGACTTTTATTTGAATTCCGAACAAAAGCTCGTCGCCTCCTGATGCTACGTTAGCATTGCCCCGGTTTTTGCTAGCGCTGAAAGCTAATCAGCCGCGCTCGAGCAGGAACTCACTTTCACTTGAGCATGACAGGCAAGTGGTGTGTGTTTGACTTCCTGTTGCTGCCATCCCAGCCGTTGTAAAAAGTTAGCACGCAAAACTAGCCATCGTGGAAATTGTGCCTCGCCCGAACCAGCAGATGGCGCTAATCCTTTTAAGTTGTGTTTTCGTGTTTAACTCTTTGTTGCTACTGTCGCTCTGTGTCCGCTCGTAAAAGGGGATTAGCGTGTGATGCTAATTTGCCACGATCTCGCCGGAACGTACTCGAAATCCGGGGCAAGTGAGATCTTGCCCTACAGGGACCAGCAGATGGTGCTAAAAATTTCAAGTTACGTTTTCGTGTTTAACTCTTTGTTGCTACTGTCGCTCTGTGTCCGCTCGTGAAAGGGGATTTACGAGCACGATACTGCCCCACGCGTGTTTTCGCCACGTCTCCTCGTCCTGTATCAGTTTTCCGACGACGCAGAAATGAACAAGGAAACATCATCGTGTCGGGTCCATGTCCCCCCCCCTTTTTTCTTTTTCTTCCTGCCCCTTCATTTCTGCCTAGCAACAAGTGACGAGCGATGCACGACCGGGGGGAAAGGAATGTCAAATGTTATGTGTCGCACTACACTGCTCGCGGTTGTCATCCTCCGTGTTTTCTCCGCAGGATTTTCGCTTTTATCTGCCCCCTCGCAGCCGCGACCAGGTTACTGTTACCTAGCAACCCTTCGTCCGTCTCCACTGTGTGTGTGTGTGTGTTTTCCTTCACTCTATTTTCCATAAGGAGGCTCTCCGGACGGCAACAGTGACAGATAGACGGCCTGGGAATGTTGGGATCGATGTCCACGTGCTCGGAGATGTTAGCGTGAGCAAAAAAGAAAGAAAAAAAAAAAAAAGAAGAAAAAAAACGTGAAAAGATGGAGGGATGCTGCCGGTCGCTATGGTAGTTAGCCCCCGGTGATGTAACTGGACAAGTGTCGACACATCCCGACGTGTGAAAGTGTCGCTCGGCCTCCGTCGGCGACGGGACCTTTCGTCGTTCGTCGCGGTGACTCTTCCGCAGTTCTTGTCCAAACGATTTGCGCGCTTTATACGGTGCCGCGGGTTCGATTTCTTCTGCGCTCGCGACGCCAAACCCTAAAAATCGTCTTTCCTGTCGATATGACTGGAAATGCTGAAATGACCTTATTCCGTTGGATGGGGTTTGTTTTTTGCTTTTAAAAATAGATTAAATAGAGTAACAAACTCAATCAAATTGAATTGAACACTATGCATCATAATTTAATTCCAATTCATTGCACTGCTCCCTGTGGTGTGCCCGCCTTGGCCACTGGGGGCACTGTCATGCAGACAGAAATGAAGATGATCCTTCTTCTACTATGACTTTAAGTGACTCAGTAAGATTTTGCAGTCATTCTCTGCAGAGGATAAAGAATATATACCTGTGAGGATTGTTGTAGAATGGCCCACTTCTATTTGGGGATGGGGGGGGGGGGCCACCCCTGACCGCGAGTAGTGAAAATCTGTGAATACAAATCATTGACGCTTATTTTAATTGCCATGAAATAAAAATTTAGTTGGGGAAAAATATGAGTGCGAGATCGGGTCCCAAAAAAATTTAACTAAGTGAAAAAAAACGCGCAAAAGGCTCGCCCCCTCCCCCCCAAAAAAATCCATAGCCCAAATATGCATGCATATTTGCATATGCATCTGTCTATTTGTGTTGTTTTATTTATTTATACTTCATAAATACTTCAGTGGCACGGTGGATCATCTGGTAAAGCGACTGCCTCATAATTCTGAGGTCCTGGGTTCAATCCTGGACCTGCCTGTGTGGAGTTTGCATGTTCCTCCCTGGGCACTCCGGTTTTCTCCCACATTCCAAAAATATGCAACATTAATTGGAGACTCCAAATTGCCCATAGGTGTGATTGTGACTGCGGCTGTCTGTCTCGATGTGCCCTGCGATTGGCTGGCGACCAGTTCAGGGTGTACCCCGCCTCCTGCCCGTTTACAGCTGGGATAGGCTCCAGCACCCCCCCCCCCGCGACCCTCGTGAGGATAAGTGGCCAACAAAATGGATGGCTGGATGAATATTTCTACTGAAAATACTTTTTTTATCACATTGGAGGCGTGGAGGTTTTCATCTTTGCGTTCTTGTGGGTTCAGTTCTTCAGCGAGTCCTTCCCGCCGGTTGTGCTTTCCAGGTGGTGCGCGACCAGATCTCGCACTGCACGGTGAAGTTGCGTCAGACGACGGGCCTGATGGAGTACTGCCTGGAGGTGATCAAAGAAAACGACCCGAGCGGCTTCCTCCAGGTGAGCCGGGCCTCTATTTTTTTTTGTTTCTCTCTCCTTCTTCTCCTTCGCCTCCTTACCGACGGTCTCGGGGGCGACGGTCCGCCAGATCTCGGACGCGTTGATCCGGAGGGTGCTGATGACGGAGAGCCAGTGGGGCAAAGGGACGCTGACGCCGAGGATGAGCAGCGACTTCGACCTGACGCTGGACAGCGCCCCGCTTCTGCAGACCGTCCACCAGCTGGACTTTGTGCAGATGAAAGGTTCGACCGCCGCTGCTCTTTTCCCATCTCTTAGACAATAAACGTCAGATAATATTAATACTGCTTCAAATTTTAATTATTCTTTTTGGAATATTTTTATATCTATTTTTGTGTAGTTTATAGCCGTTATATATTAATTGAATGCTTTTGTAATTATTGTGATGTTTCAATATATTTTTTAGCATTTTTTCAGTTTGTATTTTTTATTTATATTTTATTATATATATATATTTTTTTTATTTTCTTTTTCTCTTTATTTTTCCCTAATATTTGTGCATTTTGATCTAATATTATGCAACATTTTGTAAATATTTTTGGATTTATTGTCATGCCAAACTATTTTTCTATAATTGCTTGTATTTCATTTTTCATCTAATATTCTGGTATTTTTTTTTCCAATATTGCTGCCATAATATATTTATTACAGCATATTTTTTTAGCATTATCGCTTTAGCTCACTTTGACTGTGCAAGTGTCCTGAATATCCATCCATCAATTTCAATTTCCTTATCCTCACAAGTGTCACGGGAGAGTTCTTTTTTTATTATTTTTTTCTGTTTTCTGTTTATATTTTTCATGTATATTTTACTATATTTTTTGAAATGATCTTTTTCCTCTTAATTTTTCCCTACTAATATTTGTGCATTTCAATCAAATATTTTTGTATTCATTGTCATGCTAGACTATTTTTCTATATTTGCTCGTATTTCATTTTTCATCTAAAATGTGGGTATTTTTTGCTAATATTACTGCCATAATACATTTTTTATGACATATTTTTTCGCTTTGACTGTACAAGTGTACTAAATATCCATCCATCCATTTTCTGAGCTGCTTATCCGCACAAGTGCCGAGGGAGTGCAGGAGCCCGCCTGAATATTTAGAATCTATTTCGCAGTATTTTCTCAAGCAAATATTTCTATGTGCTCGTATCACATTTTGTATTCATTTCTCAAATTTGTGTCACAGCACTGGTTTTTGTCTCCATCTTTTTTTTTTTGGGGGGGGGGGGATGAGATGAGCATTATTGCTTTGTCTCTTCTTAAAGTGTGCAAGCGCGGCTAACTTCCTTAGCATGCTAACAGTGATTAACGCGACGATGGTGATCTGAGACAAACGCGTGTTTGTTTTTTTTCTCGTGAGCTTCCCGCGTACTGACATTTTTGGGGCCTCCTCTTCCCCCGTCCCGTTGGTCAGTGCCGTCGGCGCCGATGCTCCAGCTGGAAGAATGCTGCACGGAGAGCAACAGCGCCACGTTGTCATGGAAACAACCGCCGCTCTCCACCATCGCCGTGGACGGCTACATCCTGGAGCTGGACGACGGCGACGGCGGCCACTTCCGGGTAGGCTCGCTCGCTTCATTACGAGGCTAGCTAGCTGCGCTCTTGCTAACCTTAAAAGCAGCACCTACCCTCTCCTTTGCCGCTGTTGTAATATTCCAGTGTCATCAGGCAATAATTTTCAGCGATTTTTATTATTATTATTAATTTTGGGGGGGGCGGCAATATTTCTACCTCTCTTCCCATATTTTGAGATTTTTTGAATATCTTTGTAGTCTTTCTAGAATTCCCAAAAATATATACACTTACACTAAATTTCTTTGTATATATTTTTTCACTATTTTTATTTAGAAAAATATTTTTGTTTTCCTCTTATAATTTGTTTTTCCCATTTCAAATATTAAATTATTATTAATAATATTATTATTATGTTTAAATATTAAACATCCAAACACCTTTGTAAACGTAATTTCAGTTTTGCAATATATTTTATTTCTCCAAACTTCCAAACGTCATTTTTTTTCAACCCCTCACAATAAGATATTTTTTCATAGTTTTTCTTTGAGAGTTTTATTTTCCAATGTTAATATATTCATCATTTAAGCATGTATTTTTCATTTACATTTTTGTGCTACACTTTTATGTAATTTTTCAATTTGTCATATATGTATGTGTGTGTGTATGTATATATATATATATATATATATATATATATATATATATATATATATACGTGTGTGTACATATATATGTGTGCATATATGTTTATGTGCATACACATACAGTATGTGTGTGTATATATATATATATATATAATATATATATATATATATATATATATATATATAACAAAATTTAAAAATTACAAAAAAGTGCAAAACAAAAATATTAAATGAAAAATACATGCTTAGATGATTACACATGCATTTTTAATGTCATCTTTTTTCAGCCCCTCATAATAAGACATTTTTTTATTTTTTTCATAGTTTTTCTTTGAGAGTTTTATTTTCCAATGTTAATATATTCATCATTTAAGCATGTATTTTTCATTTACATTTTTGTGCTACACTTTTATGTAATTTTTGGCGGTGACTCTTCCGCAGTTCTTGTCCCTAGGTGTGTGTGTGTATATATATATATATATATATATATATATATATATATATATATATATACGTGTGTGTGTACATATATATGTGTGCATATATGTTTATGTGCATACACATACAGTATGTGTGTGTATATATATATATATATATATAACAAAATTTAAAAATTACAAAAAAGTGCAAAACAAAAATATTAAATGAAAAATACATGCTTAGATGATTACACATGCATTTTTAATGTCATCTTTTTTCAGCCCCTCATAATAAGACATTTTTTTATTTTTTTCATAGTTTTTCTTTGAGAGTTGTATTTTCTAACGTAAATATATTCATCATCTAAGCATGTATTTTTCATTTAATATTTTTGTCTTACACTTTTTTGTAATTTTTCTATTTGTTTTATATACATATATATCTATACTGCATATATGTACTGTATATATACATATGTGTGTACATATGTGTATATATGTATGTGTGTGTGTATATATATATATATATATATATACATAATAATATACATAGACATAAAAAAATATATATATATATATATATATATATATATAAAACATTTAAAAATTACAAAAACGTTTAAGACAAAAATATTAAATGAAAAATACATGCTCAGATGATGACACATACATTTTTACTGCCATTTTTTTTCGACCCCTCATAATAAGTCTTTTTTATTTTTTTTATTTTTTATTTTCTAACGTTAATATATTCATCATCTAGGCATGTATTTTTCTTTTAATATTTAATATTTAATATTTATATATGTACATATATATATATATATGTATGTTTGTGTATTCATGTGTGTATATTCCTTCTGTGGGTGTTTGTGACGACAAGTGTGATATTTTCCTAAACTTGCGCGGGCGGGTGACATCATTTGCAAATTGATTTTAATGTCACACTCGTCTGCCGGCGTACTTTGAGTGGCGCACGCTGACTCACCGCCGCCCCCCTCCCGTTTTTATGAACAACCCGTCGTACAGACCCAGTGAAGCACTGTTGTGTGGGTGTGTGTGTGTGTTGTGCGGCCCCCCCCCCCCCCTCGCAGGAAGTGTACGTGGGGACGGAGACCATCTGCACGGTGGACGGCCTGCACTACAACAGCACGTACAAATCCAGGGTGAAGGCCTTCAACGGCAGCGGCGTGGGACAGTACAGCAAGACGCTGGTCATGCAGACGTCCCAGGGTACACAAACTTCCATTTTTTATTTTTATTTTTTTTTTTTTACTTCATTTGTTCCAAACGCTTGGAAAATGATCAAATGTGAGCAAATCTGGTTGGAATCGTTTTTTTGACACTGCGAGAAAATATGTTTGCACGAAAGTCGTACAATTTCGTAGAGCAACGCGTGATCGCGATCATTCCATGCTGTTGGTTAACAATGCGATCAAATCGATGATTTATTCACAAAAAAAGTTTGTGATCAAATTGTTTCATCACATTTAAAGTGTAAAAAAAACCCAAAAACATTTTCCTGTTTGTTAACGATGAGAAAATCCAAATTTTGTCCACTAACAGGCGATGGTGACAAAGCCAAAGCGTGTCTTAATAATCTGATCAATTTTTTTTATTTAATGACAGTAAAGTTATTGAAATTAATTTTGGTTTTGCGATAAAATCTGTTTGGAATCCCATGAAAATCACATTTTACTGTTTGTTGATGATGTGAATTCATCGTGATTGCAACACATTCACATCGATGTTCTTAAAAATAATTTTTGTTTCATCCAAACGAGCGTCATCAAATCTTGTATGAACGTTATTGAGTTTTATTGAAATATATTTCTTCGATACTCATGTCGGTAAAAAAAAAAAAAATGCGTTCACAGCGACGGCTAACCGCGAGAAATTCTTCCCGTTTGTTAATAGTACGACGACATATTTGATTTGTCCTCGTGGAATTCATAAAATATGTTGTTTTGCCATCAACCCCTTCGCATGAAAGCGTTCAACTGTGCGTCTTTGTCTCCGTTTTCCCGTTTTTGGAACCGCCGCGAGCGAGCCACGCGGCGCTAACCGTGCAAATGACGCGCTTCAGGAAAACAAAGAGAAGCGGGAGGCGTTTGCGCTTTCCTGCCGGGTTTCTTTTTGGGTTTTGGTTGGCTAAAGCTGCTTCCCTGCTCTTTCCTTCCTCCGCCACTTTTGACTGCCCCCCCCCCTGCCCCCCCCCAGCTGGGCTTCCTCCGTGCGACATGCAATCAGGTAAGATCGCTCGCTCGCTCGCTCGCTCGCTGCTGACTTTCCTCCACATCTCCATAACGCACACGCACACATTCCTGCTGCTTATTTCCTCGGAGAGAAATTCTTATGAAAATTAAAAAGAATGAAAAGCCAGCAGGTTTAATAAATAAATACATCCAAATTGTTGTTGTACTCAAAAATTAAATATAACCGAATTGTGCTGGGAGGACACGGTGGATCAGCTGGTAAAGCGTTGGCCTCACAGTTCCGAGGGCCCGGGTTCGATCCCGGACCCGACTGTGCGGAGTTTGTATGTTCTCCCCGTGCCTTGCGTGGGTTTTCTTCGGGCACTCCTGTTTCCTCCCGCAACCCCAAAAACACGCAACATGAATTGTCATGTTGTGATCCAGGCCGCTTATCCCCGCAAGAGTTGCGGGAAAGCTGGAGCCAGCTAGCTTAGGGAGAAAGGCGGACTCCACCCTGAACTGGTCGCCAGTCGGTCACAGGGCAGATATCGACACCATCACTGAGCGGGAATCGAGCCCACGCTGCCTGCACCAATGGGAGACATGTGTACCACTACACCATCGGTGACCAACATTAATTGGGCACTCTAAATTGCCCCTAGGTGTGATTGTGAGTGCGACTGTTTGTCTCGGTGCGCTCTGCGATTGGATGGCAGACAGTTAAAGTGTACCCTGCCACCTTCCCCTTGACGGCTGGCATAGGCTCCAGCACGCCTCGTGAGGATAAGCAGCTAAGAAAATGGATGGATCGATGGGTGGATGCATAAATTGCCCCTAGGTGTGATTGTGAGTGCGACTGTTTGTCTCGGTGCGCTCTGCGATTGGATGGCAGACAGTTAAAGTGTACCCTGCCACCTTCCCCTTGACGGCTGGCATAGGCTCCAGCACGCCTCGTGAGGATAAGCAGCTCAGAAAATGGATGGATCGATGGGTGGATGCATAAATTGCCCCTAGGTGTGATTGTGAGTGCAGCTGTTTGTCCCCATGTGCCCCGTGATTGGCTGGTGACCAGTTCAGGGTCTACTCCACCTCCTGCCCCTTGACAGCTGGGATAGGCTCAAGCACACCTTGCGAGGATAAGCGGCTAAGAAAATGGATGGATAAATTGACCCTAGGTGTGATTGTGAGTCCAGTTTTTTGTCCCCATGTGCCCTGCGATTGGCTGGCGACCAGTTCAGGGTGTACACCACCTCCGGCCCCTTGACAGCTGGGGTTGGGTCCGGCATGCCTTGTGAGGATAAACGGCTAAGAAAATTGATGGATGGATGGATGGATGGATGGATGGATGGATGCATGGATGGATAAATTGCCACTAGGTGTGATTGTGAGTGCAGCTGTTTGTCTCCATGTGCCCAGCAATTGGCTGGAAACCAGTTCAGGGTGTGCCCCGCCTCCTGCCCGTTGACAGCTGGGATAGGCTCCAGCACTCACCGCGAACCCTTGTGAGGATAAGCGGTTAAGAAAATGGAGGGATGGATGAACTGTGCTTGGAAAGTGACTCTTTCCTGTACCACGAGTGGTACCCGTATACCACCCGCGCTACTAATCATTAGTCCGCTGCTAACTGGTCGCCCGGCGTCTACGGCAGTGGCCTGGTTCGCCTTCGACGCGGCGTCGGCGCACCCGGACATCATCCTGTCCAACGACAACCTGACGGTGACGTGCAACAGCTACGACGACCGCGTGGCCCTCGCCGGCGCCGCCTTCTCGCGCGGCATCCACTACTGGGAGATGACGCTGGACCGCTACGACAACCACCCCGACCCCGCCTTCGGGGTGGCGCACGCCGACGTCCTGAAGGACGTCATGCTGGGCAAGGACGACAAGGCCTGGGCCATGTACGTGGACAACAACCGGTCCTGGTTCATGCACAACAACTCGCACACCAACAGGTAATCGGCACAAATGGCTGTCTTCTTTTATATTCATTAAATAAATAAAAGTCTGAAAGACAAAATGTATTTCAAAAGCAGAGCAAGTGCAATTGATTAATGGTCAAAAATTGGCTGATAATTTGCAGATTTTTCTTTTGTTATTTTACATTTGCACCTTACATCATAAGGCTTTCCTAATGACAAAAAATAATAACATTTTTTACATTTTTTTATTACAACATCCAATTCTGAAAATGCTTAATGGTTCAGCCCTTATTCAAAAATATTTGAGGTTTGTCAAAAAAATATATATATTTTTTTTCATGCAATTCTAATGACCATTAATTATTTGCAGACTAGCTATTTGCGGATGATTGGTAGAAAGGAAATTAAAATGTCAGGAAAAGACTGCTAGAACAACTGAACATTATCTGGGGTCTAATCAGGGGCCCTTTAAATGGTGCCAGGTATGTACTGACTCCTATTTAACATCAACTCGAATGTGGTGAATTCTGAACGCAGCCACATCCCAAGTGGGTGTGCACACTTGTGCAAACTCATTATTTCAGGCGTTCACATCTCGGAAAGGAAATCTTGAGTTGCATAGGTTTTAAATCACATTAAGGGTGGAAAAGGTTTTGAAAAATGTTGGTGCCTTTTGTATATATCCAACATGCTAGCAGTTAAAACACATTCAGCGCCATTGACGGCTTTAGACGCCAAAGCTCCATCTTAATTAGTGTTTTAAAAAGGGGTGTGTAGACTTTTTAAAGCCACAGTAAAACGTCATCAAATTAGGTACGGTCACAAAATATTACTAAAATCCTTGACACACGGACCACAGATGGCTCATATGCTTAAAAGATGAAAGGCAAATAAAATATTCCGTGTAGTCCAATTATGATTTTGCGGATGTATTCCGCCTAGCAACAAGTGAACGGACCAATCAGGAAAGAAAAAAAAAAGGCTGCGAGGACGTTTTAAAAAGGAACTGAGGACGGATTTCGCGTTTGTTTGCGTGGCCGCAGGACGGACGGCGGCATCGGCAAAGGCGCCACCATCGGCGTGCTGCTGGACTTCACGCGCAGGATCCTCCTCTTCCTCATCAACGACGAGCAGCAGGGGCCCGTGGCTTTTGAGGGCCTGGAGGGGGCGCTCTACCCAGCCATCAGCCTCAACCGGAATGTACAGGTAACAACAACAACAACAACGCCCACAATATAAACCACACTTAATCCAACTACAATTTGTTCTTTACATATGTTTGGATATTTTTCAAATGTATACATACAAAAGTAGTATTGTGTACCTGAGGGTTTCTTTAATAGTATTTCCTCGTGGTTGTGTGCTCAGAGTGCTAATATAGCGCATACATATCTAGCGGCGTGTCGATTGGTTGAAGCCAGTCGGCCGCCATCTTGGTACTCCCAAAACAGGTTGGATTATGGTCACTTTTTCCTCAAAATTTGGCATGTAGAATTAAAACTGGTTGCGTGAGCTTGACATTTTTTCAGTTCTGGCAACAGCAACGATTTTTCATTGGACTTGGGAAGCCAAAAAAAAAAGGCTATTTGTAAAGGAAAGACATAGAACACCGTGATTTCCTTGAGATGTTAACTTTTCCCAAAATACGCTGTGAAGCACTATCATCATGACATAGCAAAAAAACGAGCATTTTTTGTCATAAAACTATTCAATTTCAAGTCAATTAGTTCGATATATTTTTTGGAAATATGGGAGATGATAACAAAGTGTGGGAGGACAGTAAATAGTAGACTTCTACAAAATGTAAAATTTAGCAGCTTTTGGCCCATTAACATAGCCCAAGGAGGGAACAAAATGGAGGACACACATCAAAGACACAACGGAAGACAGAAAAAAAAATGGAGGACACTGAAACGATGCACTGTCAAACTTTGACTCATTGAATTGGAAGTTACTTTTGCTCACGAACATTGAGCTAAGAAGCTAAATGCTAATGTCAGCAATGCTGTCTCTGCGACGTCCCATTTCACACAGACAATTTCAACTTGTTTCCTCGCGTTTGAAAATCAAATTCAATTTGCAGGGTTCTGTATTATGAAATTCATCAAAAAATTTCACAAAAAATGCGTTTTGTTGCTCATCCGCTGATGAAGTTTGGGAAAATATTGACATCGCTTTTTTTCGCGAAAAACCGTCGGCCTGTAAAATTGAAGCAGCGAGTGAACAGTGAACAACAACAAGAACCGTAAACAAAACTCAAGTGAATTAAGTTCATCATAAATTTAAAAAAAAAAAACCTTTACAAACCAACTTTAACAGCGTTAAAGTAAATCTTTCTAACTTAGCTGTGGAATGTTTTCTCACAGCTACCAAACTGGCGATTAATGCACAGGTCGACACGGTTGTTGTGGGAGTATCAAGATGGCGGATATCTGCTTTCTGCGACTTCAGCTTTGGTGGCCAATGAGCTAACCAGTTTATTTTTTTTCTTATATCAGTGGCTCAGACAATTAAAAAAAAATCTATATATATATATATTTGAAGTGGAGCAGGAGCGCCCTCTAGAGGTCTTATCGATCACCCCTCCCTCTTTGTCTTTATTCAACAGGTGACGCTGCACACCGGCTTGCCCATCCCGGATTTCTACACCCCGGGTGAGGTTGATCCTACCGCTCACATGTGCTAAACGCCCCCCTCGCCCCCTCCTCAACCTTTTTAAAAAGCACAGTGAGTACGAGGGACTCCCGACCCTCAACGAATACGCTTTTGGCTACCGCGTTTCATCTCGTCGGCGCTTCTCGTGGCTGTTTGTGTGGAAAAAACGACGACGAGTCTTTTTTTTTTTTTGTACTTTATTTCGCAAAAGAGTGTATATCTTGTTGGTGTTTTGTAAGCTATATTAAGCAGACGACATATTTTAGTTGCTTGATAATGTAGTGTGTGTGGGGCTAAAAGTCAGGGCGTATCATTTTTTTTCTGCCCCCGGGGAAGCACTTACTTAACATCTCAAGGAGTCCACACGAGCTTGTCGAGCCATAATGTTAGGTACGCCGGCGCAATTAACGTAAAATAACTTTCACGCAGCAACACGGCATAGCAGTCGGAAAGGAACGACAGCTTTCGACACAGAGCGGGATAAGTGAGCGTCGGCGGGTGTCAAAGGTCACACGCTTATCCGGAATTGCGCCATTGACAAGTGGCGGAAAACTGACGTGTAAAAAGGTGCTGACGGCGACCTTCGAGAGCCTGTTAACTTTCACCCGGAGATCCTGCAAAACAGTCATCCAGCATTTATCACTCATTTAACGGAAACGGCGTTTGCTCGCCCGTGCCTTTCCCGGCGAAGGCGTTGTACCGGCATATTCGCCTTAGTACTCACACTCCGGTGCCATAAACTCACGAGAACAACATGAGTGAAAGTGTCAGTTTTTACGTGGGGCTTTTAGCGCAACACTCGTGTCGGCTCTCGTTCGCGGGTGTACCTAATGTTGCGTCCGGTAAGTGTTAGTACACGCTTATTACTACTACAACTCGGCAAGGTGCTATTATCCCGCTTTAAAGTGCTGTTCGATGCCCCGTCGAGACACCGCGGGGCAGAGCAGAGTTTTGCTGGGGCACCCTGTCTCGTCGCCTGCTGCTACAACGAATCCCAGCTACAATAAGCATCGTAGATATTTATATATGATATATATGTACAGTGTATAGAAGAGGACGTTATCATCGGGTGTTTGTTCCGCTAGTTGCCATGACAACAGCATCCCTCTCAGATCGCCGCAATGACTTTAAATGTGTGTTGTTTTTTTTTAATTGAAAAACTGAAGACTTGTAGAAAGTGTGGGCGAGCAGATGAAATAGATTCGCGGATGATTCGTTTGCCTATAGCAGCTTTTTATGAATTATTATCGCGCGGTCGCTGGGCGACACTGACTCATATACATACGATCTATTTAAATGTACATAAGCTTATATGTGCGCGTGAGGTTATTCCTGTTCTAATTTGACGCCACGAAATGTTTCTTTGTCTCTTCCATAACCAGATGTTTGCTCCGTTATTATTATGATTACAAATATGATGATTATTTGAAGCTAATAAGAGCCTGTGTTTTCCTGTATATGTGAATATTCAATAAATGGCTGTCAAACCGAATAGCTGGGTCGCTAATATTTGCATATTAATGAACGTAAAAGTATTTCTATTTAGATTTATTGTCGTGCTGTCCCGTCCTGCATTCTGATTGGTCAAATGTTGACATGCTGAAAGCTTACTGGCCCAAAGAGTTTGACTTGTTTTGATTGGCAGAGAGGCAAGCGAGACAAAAGATGAAAGGCACTGTATATCATCTTCAAATATAAACACGCAACTGATAATTCAATACGTACTACATTATTAAAATTCATTCAATTCAATATATAGTCATTCATATTTCGATGATGTAATGTCATATGTCCTTAAATGTATTGAAAGTGAGCATCAAAGTCAAGAAGTGAAGGGAAGGCAGAGAGCTGATTGACCTAGTTGACTTCCCGTAAGATGATTGGCTCAAAATATTCCTTCATAATGCAATGAAAATGTTTATGATCTTTATAATTATTAATTTTGGGGGAGAAAAAGAGACCGAAAGATCAAATCCACAATTTGATTGGCCGAAAGTGAACCTGCTGAAAGCTGATTGGCGAGCACGTCTCTCCCTACTTCCTGAAAGAGACACGCCTTCCCTCCCCTCGCCGACCAATCACAGTCTACTTCCTCAAGTCGGGACCCCCACTCGCTTCGAACCGGATCACACCCACAACACCGAGCGGCAGCGCGGAAGCAACCCGGACTCAGGCGCACTCGAGGCGGACGCAAAAGTTCAAGCCATGGCCACCCCGGTGAGCGACCAGGAGAAGCGCAAGCAAATCAGCATCCGCGGCATCGTGGGTGTGGAGAATGTGGCCGAGCTGAAGAAGGGCTTCAACCGGCACCTGCACTTCACGCTGGTCAAGGACCGGAACATCGCCACCCCGCGGGACTACTACTTCGCCCTGGCGCACACCGTCCGCGACCACCTGGTGGGACGCTGGATCCGAACGCAGCAGTTCTACTACGAGGCGGACCCCAAGGTACAAGCAGTAAAGTTGGAGCACATAAAAAAAAAAAAAAAAAAAGTAAACGAAAAATATGGATTCGTAAAATTGTGTGGGTTTTTAAAAAAAATATATTTATTGATAAGTCAGTCAATGGTTATTTAATTAATTAAAGTGAACGAAAATAACTTTATTTTGAGGAAACGAATTCATTTTCATTTTTAAATATTATTTTTTTTAATTTCAGTTGATTACCAAATAGTTTAGAGATATTAAACACGTCAATGAATATTTAAAACTGTTTATTTTCATTTTGTTGTTTTGGATTAATTAATTCTACAATAATTGAATGCGACAAAAGGCTCTAAAAAATGCATGTAAAATTGATCACTGTCTAAAAATTTATTTTGATGATAAAATCCATCCATCCATTTTCTTTGCCCCTTATCCTCACGAGGGTCACCCCGAACTGGTTGCCAGCCAATTGCAGGGCACATAGAGACAAATGACCAATCGCATCTATGGTCAATTTAGAGTGTCCAATTAATTTTGCATCTTTTGGGAATCTGGGAGGAAACCAGAGTGCCCACCCGGAGAAAACCCACGCAGGCACGGGGAGAACATGCAAACGGCACCCTAGGCGGGTCCGGGATCGAATCCGGGACCTCAGAAGTGTGAGGCCAACGCTTTACCAGCTGCCGCCTTGATGATAAAATAATTCAGTCGAATGCTTTAAATGTTTAAACGTTGTTTGGTGCTTTAATTCTTACTGTTTTCCCCGCGACCGACCGCAGAGGGTGTACTACCTGTCCCTGGAGTTCTACATGGGCCGCACGCTGCAGAACACCATGATCAACTTGGGTCTGCAAAACGCCTGCGACGAAGCCATCTACCAGGTCTGCCCGCCTCACCCGCGTACCAACCGTCGGGCGTGTTTGTTAGCATGTTGTTGTTGTTGTTGTTGTGTAGTTGGGCCTAGACATGGAGGAGCTGGAGGAGGTGGAGGAGGACGCGGGCCTGGGCAACGGAGGCCTGGGCAGACTTGCAGGTAGAAGGAGGTTGAATCTGTTACCAAAGACAAACAATACGAAATATTTGGCTCTCGGGAAACCTCGGGAGGGCGGAGAGTCCGGGAACGCCAGCCAGACGTGTTGCGAAATCCGCTCGGCGGCCACGGCGACGTTAGCGCGGCGCGGCCGCGGGATGCAAGCGAGCCCATTTTGCACATTTTTCAAGATGTGAGCTGTCGGTTGGGCCGATTTGACTTGCGATACAAGTCGACTCGACTCACTTCGTGATTAAGCATAAGTTGAGCAAATAGTGAACAATTCTTGCAAAAAAGAAAATAAAAATGACGTTTGACAGACAATCCCAGTTGAACTTTGCGCTCAAACTAAACATAAAGAAAATTATACCTCCCGTTTTTAAAAATGACCACATAGCTGAGGCTTTCGGCCCTGCTAGCTTCATGCTAATGCTAAATAGCATTTGTGTTTTTCTGCTGTAATCATTCCAGCAACACATTGAAGACAAACAATTCGATGCGATTGGCTGGCAACCAGTTCAGGGTGTACCCCGCCTCCTGCCCGTTGACAGCTGGGATAGGCTCCAGCGCTCCCGCGACCCTCCTGAGGATAAGCGGCTGAGAAAATGGATGGATGATATACGTTGACGTGAGAAATTGTACATAATGAAGCGCTTACTTCAGCTAGCATCAAAGCATGACAACAAACAGGGCACATGTTTACGTTTTTGTTGTTTGTTGTTGTTTGACAGCACTTATTCCTAAAGAAGCAACCGGAGTCCATATTGTATGGTCTAAAATATGTATTTATTTTTTTTGCCCGCGCACAGCCTGCTTCCTGGACTCCATGGCCACGCTGGGGCTGGCGGCGTACGGTTACGGCATCCGCTACGAGTACGGAATCTTTAACCAGAAAATTCGGGACGGCTGGCAGGTCAGTGTTCAGAGTGTGCCTGGAATCGATTTTTGTTTGTTTGTTATTATTATCATAAAATCAGGCACGGGGCCAAAGTAGAGGAGGTCACAATGCGGCGAGCGCTAATCATTAACGCTAGCGGGCCTGCTTTTGTTTGCCCTTTTGGATTTCTGCTTATTTGCAGTGCAAACATGTCCTTCCGCACGGACCGCTTCATATTCGCAAAATTGATCACGGTGATCGGTATCGTCACCGAAATTGATCCGATAAATGCGAACGCGTCAAAATATTTCATGTACCCGCATGATTTAAAAGAGAGCTAAAGCAGTAATACTTCAAAGATTGGACGTAATGCATTTTTTTTTTTAAAAAAGACTACACAAATAGTTGACCAAAAAAATGCAAACCTATTCAGAAATGTTAAAATTCTAGACAAAAAATGAAATTTATAAAAAAAATATATATATATATATATTTGTTTGTTTATAATATTATTTATATTTATATTATTTGTTTGTTTATAATATTATTTATATTTATATTATTTGCCGAAATGCACAAATATTATGACAGAAATCAAAATAATTGATGAAAAGATTATTCTTGATGGAAAATACATTAGGCAATAAATATTAATATTAGCAGAAAAAAATATATATACATATACTTGCCCAAAAAAGAACTACAGGAGAGAACAAATTGTAGCAAAAAATGAAAATATTTCCCACATTATAAAAAAATATATATATCTATATTTGTATGGTTTTTTTATTTATAATATTATTTATATTATTTGCCGAAATACACAAATATTATGACATAAACCAAAGTACTTGATGAAAACTTTTTATTCTTGATGGAAAATACATTAGGCAATAAATAGTAATATTAGCAAGAAAATTATATATATATATACTTGCCCAAAAAAAACTACAGCAGAGAACAAATTGTAGCAAAAAATGAAAATATTTCCCAAATTATCTAATAAAAATGTAAGTAGTAGAAAAATAAATAAATATTGGGGGTGGAATATGTTCCAAACCAATATTAGCAAACAATTATATTTAGAAAAGCAAAAAAAAAAAAAAAAAAGTCTTTTTGAAAATAATCTTTCCTTCGCCGTCATTGCGCCCGCAGGTGGAGGAGGCGGACGATTGGCTGCGCCACGGCAACCCCTGGGAGAAGGCCCGCCCCGAGTACATGCTGCCCGTCCACTTCTACGGACGCGTGGAGGAGACCGAGGACGGCCCCAAGTGGGTCGACACGCAGGTACCTGGTAAAGTCCGACCGTCGTGCGTCCGCGGGAGACAGAAAACGCTTCGACGTGTGCCCGACATCGTTGCCCCGCCCACATTTATTGCTAATAAAAGCATTGTTTTTACTGTAATTTCCAGCCTATTAGACGCAACTTTTTTCACACGCTTTCAACCCTGCGGCGATGGGGCTAATTTGTGCATTTTTTTCTAACGGCCGCAAGGGAGCAGTCGAGCTGAAAAGGTAAGAATGGAATATATGTGCCGAGGGAGTGACTTTTACCGGTCTGTTTTTTTTTTTTTTTTTACGGGCCCTGTTAGCGCTGCGTTAGCCTGTTGCTGCTGTGTTACTGTCATGTGTCAATGATTTTTACCAGTATGTTTGTTTTTTTTTAAACTGACCCTGTTAGGCCGCGTTTAGCTTTAGCTCTACGGCAGCGGTTTGCTGCTGTGTACCTGCCGTGTCTCAATGATTTTAACTGGTGTGTTTTTTTTTTTTTTCAACTGACCCTGTTAGCGTCGCGTTGGATCTATGCCAGCGCTTTGCTGCTGTGTAACTGCTGTGTCTCAGTGATTTTTGCCAGTATGTTTTTTGTTGACCGGCCCCATTACAGCCACGCTAGCGTTAGCGCCGCGCTAGCGTGTTGCTGCTGTGTTACTGCCGTGTCTCAGTGATTTTTACCAGTATTTTTTTTTTCTTAACAACCTGCTAGCGTTAGCGCTGCACTAGCGCTTTGCTGTTGTATTAATACCGCGTCTCAGTGATTTAGGTATGTTTTTTTTTTTTTCACCAGCCCCGTTCGTGCTACCATGTTCTTGCTAAGCTAAGTTAAGGTATTAAAACTTTTTCGGTGTACAATCTTTCTTTGTAAATATTTAATTGTGGGCACATGCGGCTTATACACAGGTGCGGCTTATGTACATACAAAATGGTATTTCCTGGGTGCGGTTTATAATCAGGTGCGCTCTGTAGGCGGGGAATTACGGTAAATCTGTGAAGGTACTTTTTGTTTTTGTGCCAATTTTGGTGCCCCGCGACTTCACCCTGTACTCGCGTCCGAGCCGTTTAGGTGGTGCTGGCCATGCCGTACGACACGCCCATCCCGGGCTACATGAACAACACGGTCAACACCATGCGTCTGTGGTCCGCTCGTGCGCCCAACGACTTCAACCTGAGAGACTGTGAGCCTCCCGTGACTCTTTGCAAAACAGTTTCCTGTTCCTCGGTGAGGAAAGAACTGCACCTTACGACAAAAAAAAAATGTGTTGCTTGTCCGCAGTTAACGTGGGGGATTACATCCAGGCCGTCCTGGACCGCAATCTGGCCGAGAACATCTCCCGAGTGCTCTACCCCAACGACAACGTGAGCGCAAGAATGCGTCTGTCTGCCCCCCCCTTTTGAGACGGTGGAAATGAAACTTCCTTCCTTTGGGTGTGTTCAGTTTTTCGAGGGCAAAGAGCTGCGCCTGAAGCAGGAGTACTTTGTGGTTGCCGCCACCCTGCAGGACGTCATCCGCCGCTTCAAGACCACCAAGAAGGGGACGCCCGCGCGCACCTCCTTCGACGCCTTCCCCGACAAAGTGAGAGCCCGAACGGGAAGCTGGTAAAGCGTTGGCCTCACAGTTCTGAGGACCCGGGTTCGATCCCGGCCTCGCCTGTCCGGAGTTTGTATGTTCTCCCCGTGCCTGCGTGGCTTTTCCTCCCACATCCCAAAAACACGCAACATTAATTGGACACTCTAAATTGCCCGTAGGTGTGATTGTGAGTGCGGTTGTTTGTCTCCATTTGCCCTGCGATTGGCTGGCGACCAGTTCAGGGTCCGTTGGCAGCTGGGATAGGCTCCAGCACTCCCCGCCACCCTCGTGAGGATAAGCAATTCATGTTTTTTTTTTTTTTTTTTTTTTAAATCACAGGTTGCCATCCAGCTGAACGACACCCACCCGGCCATGGCCATCCCCGAGCTGATGAGGATCTTCGTGGACATCGAGAAGATGGACTGGGACGTGGTGAGTCTCTCGGGGGACGTCCCGGGCAGACTCGGGGGGGGGGGGGCTCGGGAGTGGTCGCCCGACCTCATCTGAGAAAAGTCAACGGTTTTCCCTGACAGGCCTGGGACCTGACCAAGCGCACCTTCGCCTACACCAACCACACGGTTCTCCCCGAGGCGCTGGAGCGCTGGCCCGTGGAGCTGATGGAGACTCTCCTGCCGCGACACCTGCAAATCATCTACCAGATCAACCAGATCCACCTGGATGTGAGCGACGCGCAAGCTATGCAAAAATAGTACAACAATATTTGGGAAAAAGTGTGCAAATATTCGTAGAAAAAAAAAACACAATTTGACCCCCCCCACCCCAAAATATATATATATAAATATGTTGGGTGGAAAAAATATTAATGTTAGTAAAAGACCCAAAATATTAATCCATAAAAACAACAAAATTACCCAAAAAATAAATTTATCTGTGTATTTTTTAAAACATATTTGTTCACGTTTGGCAAAAATATTCAAAGACAAATATGCCAATATTTGTAAAAAAAAAAAAATATATATATATATATATTATATATATATATATTTATTTATTTTTAAAAAATTCATTTTTAAATAAAAATAACATGGCACACACACTCTACCCAAGCAGCCATTGTGCTTGCCTGTGCCAAGAACTTTCATAGGTGTGCTATTCACGCTTCCACAACAACCGCTTGAACAGGTTCCAAATTTTTTTTTTTTGGGGGGGGGGGTTAACGCAGAGGATCGCGTCGCTCTTCCCCAACGACGTGGACAAGCTGAGGAAGATGTCGCTGATCGAGGAGGAGGGCGGCAAGCGGGTGAACATGGCGCACCTCTGCATCGTGGGCTCGCACGCCGTCAACGGAGTCGCTCAGATACACTCCAACATCATCAAGACGGAAGTGTAAGTGTTTTCATTTGTACTTTTTTAATTTTCGTTCAATTTCATTCTTGTTTATCAACTCAATATTTGGGGGGAAAAAAACTATTTTCTTCAGTTTATTGCTTTGTTGTTCATTTTTAATACAACAAAAGTGTTTGCTTTATTTATGTTACAATAGTATTTTTATTGATTTATTGAATTTTATGTAAGTTTTGATTTGTATTTTACCTTATTTTGATTTGTATTTTTTATTTTTTTTGTATTTGATAATCATTTTCTTTGTAATTGTATTTAAAAAAAAATTTCTTTCTATTTTTATTTTTTGAATTCGGATAGTGCACTTACTTGTTTGATTTCCTGAATTCGTGTTTCTTTTATGACTTCCTCAAAACGTGGCGACTGCAACAAAAACGGCCAAACGCCACCGGCGCGTGTCTTCATTCCGCACGACGACGTTTGCACATCTCCTGTTACAAACTCTCAACTGTAACGCCCGCGGCCCGCTCGCTGCTAGCCAGATTCCGTAGAACTATTTCCGTTCTCGTAACTCCTGACCGTGTCGCGATCCTGCTCGCAGATTCCGTAACTTCAGCGAACTGGAGCCGGCCAAGTTCCAGAACAAGACCAACGGCATCACTCCCAGGCGCTGGCTGCTGCTCTGCAACCCCGGACTGGCCGAGCTCATCGCTGAGGTCTCACTTGACCCGATTCGCCATCCTCTTGTGTTAACCCCCCGCCCCCCTGCCCTCCTCCCTTAATCAATATCCGTCTTCTCGCTCAGGTGATCGGCGAGGACTACGTAAAGGACCTCGGCCAACTCCGGAAGCTTAACGACTTTGTGGACAACGCCGCTTTCATCCGGGATGTCTCCAAAGTGAAACAGGTGCCCCTCCAAATCTGAAAAATATTCCGAATAAAGCTTTTTACACACAAATGCAAGTGACACAACTTATACATTTTATGAGTTTCGAACCGGCGGTCGCATCCGAATCCTGACACAATTCTGCAACAAGTGAAGTTTGGCATATATCATTTGTAAATATTCTATTAAAAAAAAAAAATAGTCCCGGGTTCGATCCCGGACTCGCCTCTGTGGAGTTTGAATATTCTCCCAGTGCCTGCGTGTGGGTTTTCTCCGGGTGCTCCAGTTTCCTCCCACATCCCAAAAACATGCAACACACTAAATTGCCCCTAGGTGTGATTGTGAGTGCGGATGTTTGTCTCGATGTGCCCTGCGATTGGCGGGCAACCGGTTCAGGGTGTACCCCGCCTCCTGCTGCCCGTTGACAGCTGGGATGGGCCCCAGCATTCCATGTAACCCTTGTGAGGATAAGCAGAAAAAAATAAAGGCATCAAGCAGTTTAATTGCACTCCCTGGTGAAGTTTACTGAACTGAAATGCAAACACAAAACTAAAAAAAAATCCCAAACTTAAAACTAAACGTAAAACAGAGATTAGCACACCGTGTTTTAAACAATGTATCCGCCGCTAGCTTAATGCTAACACATAATGGGAAATGCCATTTTGTGTATTATGTCAGGCTAAGCAATAGCAACTACGTGGAGGTGCAAAAACCTCAAAAGTCATGAATATTTGAACACAACTGGTGAAGCAACACACATAGACAGACAATATAACAATGCTCACAGGGATATAATAGTCTTCTGCGAAGAACAACTAGTATTAGTGCGACTGAGAAATGAAGGAGAATGCAGTAATAATTGCATTATTGTATTTCTCTATTATACTTCCCCCAGTTGGCTAGAAGGAGCAGTCTTAAATTGATTCAAAACAATTAAAAAAAAAAACGTTTATTTACATTCCATTTAATTATGCCAATGTGTTGTTTTTTATTCAAAGCACATTACATTTTTTTTCTTATTTTGGGGGGGGTTGTAAAAGATGAATAGGATTTAATTTTTATATTGTCAGGATGGTGACGGGGATGCGTGTCTCAAAAAGATCTTTTCCAAATGTTTCAACCTACCCCCCCCCCACACTTACCGAAAAAAAGTTGGCGAATGCCAGCGCTCACGCACACGCCCAAAAGCTTGTTGTTGTGTGCCTAATCTTACGGCCAGCTATTTGTAAACGCCGCAAGCGCCGATCCAAATTGCACAATTTCCTGGCGCGCAAAGCTGCGTGCGTTGTCGTCAACGAGTTGCTGTCGCGACGTGCCCCAAAGTTGCAATTAAAAGTGCGTGCGTGCGTTTTTCTCTCAGGACAACAAGGTGAAGTTCGCCCACTACCTGGAGCAGGAATACCGCGTGCGGATCAACGCGGCGTCCATGTTCGACGTGCACGTGAAGAGGATCCACGAGTACAAGCGGCAGCTGCTCAACTGCCTGCACATCGTCACCATGTACAACCGTGCGTACGCTCGGCGCCGTCGCGCGTGGACGACAGCGGTGCAAGTCCAAACAAACAATTTTTCCACTAGCTTGTGGGCGGGGACTTAAACTACCACACACGCACTTTCACTTTGTCTATGTTATTACACAATTTGTACCTGATGAACTTTAGCGTGGTGTACATACTCACGTTTTTTTTTTTTTTTTCATCAATCATCACATATTACACTGATTTCAAACTCAAGGCCCGGGGGGCCAAATCTGGCCCGCCGCGTGATTTTATGTGGCCCGCGAAGGAAAATTACGAGAATCGACTTCTGTGATTTTTTTTTTTTTTTTTTTTTAAAATCCGTACTAAAGTTTCAAATCGTCATATCGCAAATGCCAACATTGAGATATTGCAAGCGACATTCTGTGCCCAAACAAAAACTAGCTTGTAAATTTCATCTGTAAATATGATGAGGTGGAAGATTTTCATGGTTTCACATTCATAACGACCCTCTGAGGTAAACTAACTCCAATGTGGCCCGCGACAAAAAATGTTTTCGACACCCCTGACATATAGTATAAACGTGATACTCAAAAAGCTATGCAGTCATCTGCGTAGTCACTCAAAACACTGAATAAAAAAAGATAAAAATAAGACATGAGATAAGGTTATGCGGTCGTTAGCATAACCATTTCAAACCCTCAAAAATAAAATAAATATTGAAACTCATCCACATTAATTCAGGATTTGGAAAAATGCTATCTGCATAGCCATCTGTTTGAATTTTGTACAAAAAATGAAAAATCCACAAAAATCTAAATAAACCACAGAAGATAAAAGTAACGTCCGTCTACATTTTCAGTTATGAAAAAGTACAAAATATGCTATTTGATTTGGTTTCATGCTAGCCGTGTCTGCGTAGTCATTAAGAGAAAAATTAAAAAATTAAAAGTGACACAAATAAATCTCCGTCTAAAAATCTTGACTTTTGCTCAGAGTGTCATAAATGCCGCTTAGGTTTGTCATCCATGTGAATATAACAAATATGAATGAGTTTTGTGTTGTCCCGCAGGCATCAAAAAGAACCCGTCCGCACCTTTTGTACCTCGAACCGTGATCATCGGGGGAAAGGTTCATGCCGCGAACATCACACACACGTCCACACACGCACGCGCGCACAAAAATATGTCATCCCCTGTCGCCCCCTGCAGGCCGCCCCCGGCTACCACATGGCCAAGATGATCATCAAGCTGATCACGTCCGTGGCGACGGTGGTCAACAACGACCCCGTGGTGGGAAGCAAGCTGAAGGTCATCTTCCTGGAGAACTACAGGGTCTCCCTGGCTGAGAAAGGTCTGCACATGATTTTGATTTGATTATATTTTATATTGTATTTGATTATAATAGAAGTATGCATTTTAGAACTGGAGAAAAAAAAAATCATCAGAACAAACTAAAATAGACCAAATAAAATTAAAAAAAAAAAGCTCATTATATATCTCTCTAAATATATATTTTTTTTAAATAATTGCATTTTCACTTAAAGTATGTTATGGAATACTCTATTTCTATTATGTTTATTTTTCATAATTTATTTTAGATAGTTGGAGCTGACCCACGAGATATAAGAAATACATAATAATAATAATTTACAATACCAGAATTAAAGACAAATCATGACATTAACATGTATATTTTTCAATTGTACATTGTGTAGTTGTATAATTTTACTATACATAAAAAGTAACATTTATTAAAAATATTTGTTTTTTTATTTTTCTGGCTGTAGCTCATTATAGCAGCGGAAAACTAATCCAATTAATGTAATGCAGTCCTAATGCTTATATTATATGAATTATATCAATATTTTATATTTCAACAAATATTAGCAATGCGGTATGTATTGTTGTGTATTTTGTTTATAGAGGTGAAATTATTAATTAATTGACAATTTATTAAATATTATCAATTGATTGTCTAGGGGCTTTGTTTAAATTATAATTGTCCAAATCCTTATAATTTCAGGCTCTTAACATTAAAGATGACAAATTTTAATATTAAAAGTCAATTCTGTGTAAAAAAATCATATTTATTATAAAAATAAAGGACACTGCTAAACTTTGTATTCCATCCAAAAAAAAACCAACGTGCAAACCATTTACATTTTCTGATATTTATGGATGAAACCAGTAACTGAATAATAATGAATAATTTACATTTTCTGCACTGTCAATTTGAAATGGGGTCCTGTTTTTTAAAAAAAAAAAAGGATGGAAATTTTAGTTGTTTTTTTAAATCCTATACACTGATAAAAAGTAATCAACATATTAATCAGTTATCAAAGTAACTGTTATTTGCCGCTCTAATTATAATTATATATATTCAATGTATTTTTAAATCAGTGTTATCTGGCTGTTTTTTTTTTAATTATTATTATTAAGATTTTTAAAGTACAGTACAGTATTCTAATTCCCACGCGCACGTCTTTCGTCGCCGGTCAGTGATCCCGGCCACAGACCTGTCGGAGCAGATCTCGACGGCGGGCACCGAGGCGTCGGGCACGGGCAACATGAAGTTCATGCTGAACGGCGCCCTCACCATCGGCACCATGGACGGCGCCAACGTGGAGATGGCCGAGGAGGCCGGCGTAAAGAACCTCTTCATCTTCGGCATGAGGGTGGAAGACGTGGCCGAGATGGACAAAAAGGGGTAGCCAGAAAAAAATTATATTTAAAAAAAAAAAAAAAGTGGCTTTTTGTGATGTTAAATTTCATTTTTTTTTTTTTTTTTTAAGATATGACGCCATGTCTTACTACAAGAAGATCCCGGAGCTGAAACAAGTGATGGACCAGATCACAAGCGGGTTCTTCAGTCCCAAAAATCCCGATTTGTTCAAGGATTTGACCGAAATGCTCTTCAAACATGACCGGTGGGCCGCAAACAAAATTGGACGCGTTTCTATGAGGTATCGCTTCATCTTTTTTTAATTATTTTTATTAATCAAATGTGCTCGTGTTGGTCTTCAGGTTCAAAGTATTTGCTGACTTTGAAGCGTATCTGAAATGTCAGGAGAAAGTCAGCAAACTCTATCAGGTATCGTGGACCGCATGAATGATCCATTTTGCTACGGAGCATAATTATACAAAACATTGGAAAATTAAAAATTATATTAATTTCCATTCTCATTATAGACACTCAAAATTCATTTGAATTTTTTTTAAAAAAGACGTGAAATTTAAGGCTAAAGCTAGCGTATGCGTCGGCTGCATTTATTTCCTGGTCCAGAATCCCAAAGAGTGGACCAAGATGGTGGTGAGGAACATCGCGGCGACGGGAAAGTTCTCCAGCGACCGAACCATCGCCGAGTACGCCACGGAGGTGTGGGGCGTGGAGCCCACCGACCTCAAGATCCCCCCGCCCAGCGAGCCCCGGGAAGCCATCGAGAAGACGGCCCGGGAGCTCAAGAAAATGTGAACGCTGCCTCGGGGTCTTCTCTGTTTACGTAACGGCTAACACACAACCCCCCCCCCCCAAAAAAAAAAAAATAACAGGAAGTTAAGCGCTTTACTTTGCTTTATCTTGGCCAGGGAATTTTTGTTTCGTAATATTCAAAGCATTAACACGTAAGTCTGTTACAGCTTTTTCACGTTGCATTTGCGAAATGGATTCACTCAAACGGAGGAGGTGGTAGACACAAAAAAAAAAAAAAAAAATTCAGTTTTCCTACCAGTGTTCGCATATCTCAGCTGTATTAAAATGACACATGAATGGCACCCCCCAAACCCCCTTCAAATCTTTGTCACGCTACAGTAAAAGTTTGTATGCTACAATAAAACAGCAGTTCCTTGACTTACAAGTTCTTCCATATTTCCCCATTGGAACGCCACTCATCCGCACAAATTGTACTCCTTCTGCACTCTTTGTTAAAAAGTTGCAACATTGCTACTCATTAGCCTGTCTATGGCATTTTGGATTGCGCGTTAGCATTAAGGTAAACGACGTTAAAGTTGTGTACCGTAATTCCCAGCCTACAGAGCTCACCTGGTTATAAATCTCGCCCAATGGTCTAAAAAAAAAAACAGACTGGATGGCTCATTGGCCAGCAAAACTGAAGTCGCCGTCCGCCATCTTGATACTCCCAAAACAAGCATTCTGACCTGTGCGGCGACAAGTTATGTGGCTGTGAGAAAACATTCCACAGGTAAGTTAGAAAGATTTACTTTGACACTCTTAAAGTTTGTTTGTAAAGTTTCTTTTTTTTTTATTATTTTCTGATGAGCTTAATTCACTTTTCACAAAGTTTTCTATATGGTTGTTGTTCATTGTTCACTCTGTGCATGACCTTTATAAGCTGATGGTTTTTCGTGAAAAAGGGATGTAAATATTTTCCCAAACTTCATCAGTGGATAAGCAAGAAAACACATTTTCTGTGAAAATGTTGATTATTTCATAATACAGAACTCTGCAAATTGAATTCGATTTTTCAAATGTGAGGAAACAAGTTTAAATTGTCTGTCTGAAATAGGACGTCGCACAGACAACAAATGAACAATGCGGTGAGCATGTATTTTCCCATATTTCCAAAAATAGATTGAACTGATTGACATAAAATTTCATGTTTTTATGACAAAAAAAGGCGTAGTTTTTTTCCTTTGTTATAATGATAGTGCTACAAAGGGTATTTTGGGAAAAGTTAACATTACGGAAATCGGGCCTAAGATAATATTTGAGGTTTCTTTGTAGTCATGGTGTTCTATGTCTTTCCTTTGCACTTCGCCTTTTTTGCCTTACCAAGTCCAATTAAAAATCCTTCATGTTACCAAAACTGAAAAAATGTCGAGCTCACACAACCAGTTTTAATTCTACATGCAAAACTTTGAGGAAAAACCCCGCCATAATCCAACCTGTAAATCGTGTCCTCCACTCGTTTTGGGAGTACCAAGATGGCGGCCAACTGGCTTTATCCAATCGGCATACCGCTCAATGTTTGTCCTATCCAGTCTTTTTTTTTTAGATCAGTGGCCTCGGTACACAGAAAGAGTTTAAGGCTAGCGCCGTGCTAATGCTAGCCTTAAACTGTGTGTACCGAGGCTTATAATCAGGTGCCCTAACGCTAGCGCCGCATCACCGCGTAGACCGCAGGGTTGAAAGTCGCGGCTTGCAGGCCGGAAAGTACGCTAGTTGTTTTAACTACACAAGGTGTAATTATCTTTATTTTATGTTTAATTTGACAGTAAACTTCCACAGGGAGTGGCAATAAACATCTTGAGGCCTTGTTCAGCATCTCCCAAACTGCTACGACTGTCCATAAATTATGCTAACAATGCCATGCTAGGCTAAACTTCAACATGTTTCCTCGCCACCGAGTATTGCTTTACGTATAGCCAGTGTTTCGGCGCCAACTTGTGGCATGTTTGTGTGTTGTACGAAGTGCAAAAAAAAATGTGAATACTAGTTCACTGGAGTTGTCAGTTCACTTCCATAAAAAAGAACTTCGAGGAGGTGAAGTCTGATTTCCATGAGCCTTGTTGAGCTGATGAGTTTCAGTCGCGTTACTATCGTCGGACTTTGTGCAGAAATTCCCTGCGATAAAAAACAGAAGAAATATTGCCTCTCTGCCATTTTAGACAGGGACACCGCAACCAAAGTCCGGTCCTCACCCCACCGACTTGGCCAGGCCGGGATCCAAGTAGATGTCGTTGTGGGAGAACCCGCGACTCGCCGGGTAGGAAATCATTTCCAGCGGGACGTCCTCGCTCCGATCCCTGTGCGTGCGAGCTGATATCTGGTACAGCTGGAAGGGAAATGCGACGTTTCACAAGAGAAAAAGGACGTCCATTTTCACTTTCATGAAAAAAGCGGCTGCGTTCTACCTTCTGACCCATTTGGTACGGCACCATATCGTCGTCTTCTGCGTGCAGTATGAGCAGGGAACAGGTCAGCACCTTTAAACTGGACAAAACCACGTCTATACATCAGGTAGCACTTTTTTTTTTTTTTTTTTTATGGCATTACAATGAACAATTTACAGTGCGCACGCGAAAATGATCTCAAAACACGAAAACCCATAAAAATAATTTCACTTGCGACTCCATACGCCATTTCTTGCTCGCTACGCTTTGAATCGAGTCGGTGAATCAACTCACTTGTCTTCATTTGAAAACCGCAGCTTGTTCGTCTCCAAAGTGTTCCAGAGGAAAAGTTCGAATCCCGGGAGGAACGTGTAGAGCTGCGGGGACACCGCGATGTCATTTGGTACGCGCAAACGGACGGACCGGGAGCTGTAAAACGCTGTTCTCACCTTAGCCAGAGGAAAGTTGACAACTACCTCTCCGATACTTGTGAATGGAGCCTCGAGGATTAAGGCGTCCAAGATGGAGCCTGGAAGGGAAAGAAAATAAATAACGCGGAAATTATTTACTTAAGGTGACACGGAAAGCTGGAAAGCGTTGGCCTCACAGTTCTGAGGTCCAGCGTTCGATGCCGGCCCTCCCTGTGTGGAGTTTGCATGTTCTCCCCGTGCCTGCGTGGGTTTTCTCCGGGCACTCCGGTTTCCTCCCACACCCCAAAAATATGCAACATTAATTGGAGACTCTAAATTGCCCCTAGGTGGGATTGTGAGTGCGACTGTCGTCTGTCTCCTTGTGCCCTGTGATTGGCTGGCAACCAGTTCAAAGTGTACCCCGCCCCCTTCCCGATGACAGCTGGGAATAGGCTCCAGCACTCTTCGCGACCCTCGTGAGGGTAAGCGGCTAAGAAAATGGATAGATGTATAAAAATATGTGGTTGTGAGTCTTTGGATATTGTCTGTTTATGTGTGTTCCTCCAACTTTTGTGTTCAAATATCCCTTTTGTGATTGGCTGGCAACCAATTCAGGGTGTACCCTGCCTCCTGCCCGTTGACAGCTGCGATAGGTTCCTGCACTCCCTGCATCCCTTGTGAGGATAAGCAGCGAAGAAAATAAATGGATGAATGATTTGCTTAATTGATTGTGACGTTATGAGGTCTTGTGATGTCATATATGCCACTGGAACTTGATTTCCATCCATCCATTTTCTTTTCCCGCTTATCCTCACGAGAGTCGGGGGGAGTGCTGGAGCCTATCCCGGCTGTCAACGGGCAGGAGGCAGGGCACACCCTGAATTGGTCGCCAGCCAATCGCAGGACACATGGAGACAAACAGCCGCACTCACAATCACACCTAGGGGCAATTTCGTGTCTCCAATTAATGTTGAATCCTTTTGGGATGTGGGAGGAAATCGGAGTGCCCGGAGAAAACCCACACAGCCACAGGGAGAACATGCAAACGTACTGCTTTTGTGCAGTTCAGTTGTATTTCACTTTTAAATTCAATACACTTGCATGGAATTGTTCGTGTTAAACAGTTATTGAGGTTAAATCTTTGTTCAGGATTTGTAATACAGTAATTACTCATTTATTGCCAGGTTTACGTTCCCACCACTCCCGCAATAAGCCGAAATCCGCTCAGTACCGACCAAATGTTTCTTCTCCTTCCTAGCTTCTTTTATTAACCGTGAAATCATCGCAAACTCTCAACTTTTATGCCCACTTCCATCTTGGTTTGTGCCGATTGCTAAGTAGTAAAAATGTATGGGAAAGCATCACAGCAAAATATCACAATATAGCACACAATATATTTAAAAAAAATAAACATCAGCGATGCGGTGAAGCACAACCCACCTTGCTCTTGCAACTTCACGGCAGTGTTGCTTGCGACGCTTTATGAAAAAAAAAAAAAAACAATTAAAAAAAAGAGGAGCTGACACTCGTTTTTGGATCCGCCGGCTCCGTTCGCGAGGACAAAAAACCTACCCGGAGCCGAGCGAGTGCCCCCACAGGGACACCACGGACCCTCCGCTTCGCCGCTTGACCCACGTGTACAGGTGGAGGGCGTCCGCGGTCATCCCGCGTTCGCTAGGCTGCCCCGTCGAGTCGCCGAAGCCTGCGGCACGTCGGGAGAGAAACTGTACAGCGGAATGCGTCTATGAATAAAAATAAGCGTACAGTACCTCTGTAGTCCAGAGATAGAATGTGAAAGCCTGCGGTGCTTAAAATCTGCAACGTTTCATAAAAAAATATTAGCAGAAACCTTAAAATGCCAAATAGCATTTCCCAAACAAACCTTGACTAGTTGCACCCTGTGATCTTTGGCCCTGAAAACAAAAAAGATTTCAGAGCCTTCGTGAGCCTGCGCATAAACCCGATGTAATTCCCTCCGAGCGCCATTAAAACGGGTTCTGCGGTCACCTGGTGCCCACGTTGCCATGGAGATAGATGATAACAGGACTCCCGTCTCCTAGAGCCGCGCGGTACCACTCGGGGCCCCTCCCCGCCGCTGCCTCGTCCCATTGGCTGGCAGGAAGCGTGTGCCTCGGGGGAGACGCAAAGCCAACAGTTTCTTAAGGCGCCGCATAGTTTTTGACTTATAAATACTGCCGAAAGAAGGTGGGAGCTACCATACGCCCACGCGGACCCCCGGCTCCGGTTCCAGGTAGAAGTTACACGTGTGGTTGAGCACGTATTCGGGACGGTTGAGCGCTACGAAGTATGGAACCCTCACTGCAGATAACACTTCACAAGGTCAGCGCTCTGTTTATGATCAATGTACTAGCAGTTAATTAACAAATGGCTACTAGCGACATTCGGCTGGTGGCTAAACGATAACTTCAGTTCACGGTTAATTGTCAGCTTCAGATGATTGCCTGGCAGACGCCGCCCGCCTCTCACCCGAAGTCAGCGGGCGGCCGTCTACAATAAATGAGTCACGGCTAACGTCAAGAAACGACTTCTCATAGCGACTTGACAAGTGGCTGCCATCTAAAAGACATATAATTAGCATGCTAAACACCTCTAAAATCCTCCGTAACGAGTACATCGTAGACAAAATTCTACTGCTCACAAGGGTCTACACACAAATAATGTTCCATGTGCTATTTAAGTGACTGTTTTTTGTGATCCAATTTGAAACATGACGATAATTTGGGCACGTCGACATGGGGAACTCCTCAAATTCGAGCTTATTGGGGGACATTTTGAACGAAAACTTGTCAGCCTGAAGGGGTTGCCCCGATTAGCAGATGAAACGAAATACCGTAATTCCCGGCCCACAGAGCGCACCTGGTTATAAGCCTCACCCAGTACATTTGTAAAGGAAATACCATTTGGTACATACATAGCCCGCAGCCGTGTAAAAGCCGCAAGTGCTCACATTGAAACCCGCATTGAAACACGAGATATTTACAAAGAAAGACGGTACACAGAATTTAACGCTAGCGCTGTCACGCATGCTAATGCTCGCGCCGCGCTAACAGGGCCGGTTAAAAAAAAAAAAAAACATACCGGTAAAAACCACTGACACACGGCAGTAACACGCTAGCGCAGCAATAATAGGGCCGGACCGGTAAAAGTCACTTACTCGGCACAAATATTCCACCGGTCTCACTCTTACCTTTTCAGCTCGAGTGCCCCCTTGCGGCCGTTAGAAAAAAAAATATGCACAAATTAGCCGCTCTTTCTGTGTACTGAGGGTTATAACCAGGTGCGCTAACACTAGCGCCGCATCACCGCATAAACCGCAGGTTCGAAAGCGTGTGGAAAAAAAGTCGCGGCTCATAGGCCGGAAATTACGGTATTTAAAGAGATAGATGTTCAAAAATAATCATGTGATACTGTTTTACTCTAATATGAAGGTGATTTTGGAAGAGATTTTCTGTGGGCGATCTCACATGAAAATATTCCCGCAAAAGGCCGTTTTTTTCCTCCGACACGCAATTTCTCAGGGACCCATCTTTCAATTTTTGGTATGTTGTACTTGGATTAAAGCCGCCATTCCAACCAGACCCAATATTTTTACAAGATTTTTGAGAAATCTTGTAATGTTGCTATTCCAAGATAGAATCAAATGGTGTATAACAGTGAGCTTAGCTTTAGCTTATGGGCATCTTTAACAAATAACTAAAAGCTAGCTTGAGCGACCGGCTAATGGCTAAACTGCGTTCATGACTAAAAGCTAATTTCAGCTAATAATTATAACCTTGCACGAAACAGTGGCAGCACGCAATCTCAAGACTAAAAGATGACTTCAAAAAAATGATGAATAGACACTCGGCGGGGAAGTTGCCACATTATTATCGCGCTTACACAAGTGAGCAAAGATGGCGTAAGACAGCGTCCACGGGCACAGGTAGATGATGAGCGGCACGAACGCGTAAGAAGCCACCAGGAAGGATGCCGCCTTCATCATTTCTTCAAACCTGATCAACTTCTTTTGGGAATTTTCTTGATATGGACTGCGAATAATGTACATACACACACATACATGTATTGCACAAATTAAAATATAGGTTTTAATATATATATTTTTTTACACGTTTTATTTTATATTTTTCGTTTATTTTATTTCATCAAGCCATACGTGCTGAACACACATTTATAATATATATCAATAAATCTATATGAACGGATATAAGACTCACGATAGAAGGGGATAATTGAGCTATTTCAATTTTTATTACTTGGCTAAAAGTTACAGATTTAGTGAGCAAAAGGAGAAAATTTTGCATCCATTGCCCGGCATGTAAACGATGCAAAGTAGGTGAAAGTATATCAAAATACATTTTTAAAACACATGAAGTTCAACGTGAAAGGCATTGTACAATTCTAGAGCTTTGCTAAAAGGTTCAAAAGAATAAGACAACGTACCTCAAAACTGTCCTTAAAACCTTCCACTGAAAGTAGAATGTAGACGTTTGAGGGGAAAAAATAAAACAAACAAATCAAAACATTTCCTGTCGATAACGAAACTACGGAAGTGATTTGACGAAAAATATGTGATTGACGTTTGTGGTAGCCAATAGTAGACAGGAATGCACGTAAGGGGCGGGCTTAGTGTCTCGGTTGAAGCACAAATTTTAAAAATTCGTTTTTAATCTTTAATGTACCACAACAATGAGCATTTGAAACGATGTGAATATTTAGTTGTGTTTTTATCATTTTTTTTAAAATAGATATGATATGTAAAATATGGAAATTCTCCCCAAAACAAAGCATTCATCGTCGAAGTTGTGGTTTGTGTGTTACTCTCAATTCTGACCTCAATTTATGACATAAAAATCCGTGTCAGTTGTCAGCATTTTGACAAGATTTATTTTTTTTTTTCATTTTTTTAACTTTTTATTTCTCAAGTGGAGAGCTGGAGTTGCTAAACTATGTCAAATGGTTTTCCACGGAGACGCAAAAATAAATGCAGGGTAAGAGGCCATTTTGAGTGGTTATACTGTACTTAGAAGTTACTCTGTTAAGTCCTCAAAAAAAAAAAAAACATAAAAAGAAAGAACACAAGAACCGTTTCAGAACCTCCCATACTTTGTCATATTTTACCACAAGGTGGCGTTTAGGGGTCATATTTGGCAATAATTTGAGATTACCGCATTACTGCCAGCGAAAGATAATCACAATCGTCTGTTTTAGAATGCAGAAGTAATTTTTTAAAAATAGTTCTTTTGCGACTATTCTTCAAATTTAACCGAATTTATATTCATGGAAATGTCCAAAATGCAACTGTACATAAATCAATTGCACGTGTTCTCTCGGTAGTGTCGTGGATTACAATTACATCCATTTTGTAATTATATTACATGATCTCGTTACACGTCTGGTAGATGCTCGAGTTGTTTAAAATACACACGGGAATTTGGGACAATGCTTTATCGTGTACAATTATGTGTCGTCATTATTATTATTATTATATTATTATTATTATTCACGATAGCTTCGATTCCCGCCCAGGCGGTCGAGCGTGAGCAGTAATTGGCTGGTTTCTTTTCCTTAGTGCCCGCCCCTTCCTCTTTCGACTCCTTTTCAAAATCGGCCAGCAGCACATCCGCCACCGACGGAGGAGTGTCGTGCTCGCGCTCTCACAAAAAAAGAAGTAAAAAATCGAAGCAGCGACACCCTGCCGACGCACACATCCTGTCTTATTGTAGAAGCCACGTTTTTAAAATTTCTAATGTACCAGGGGCAGTGGAATTACAAGCTTTTAATATCGATAAAACCACGACACGCCCTGCGCGGAGGACGTGTAAAAAGAAGTTTTGTATTTGCGTTTGAGTGTTTTTTTTTCTTCTCCTTCCCGCCCGGCACCACTCCAAGGTTGCACACAGAAGGGGGTCTTTTTAAATTTGGAAAATTAGGTGAGTGTCTTTGCCTTTTGATTGATTCCTTTTAATGTTCGAATTTGTTTAAAAGTAGCGACAAAAGTCAGGAGGAAAAGAGTTTCCCTCCTTGAACGAACCCAGTTCAGTTTTGCCCGTACGGTTTTTCCCTTTTTTTTTTTTTTTTTACGGAGGTGGCGGGCGTAAATAATATCTCATTGTATCGATGATTTCGAGACATTTCCTATAATCTGCCATTACAACTTCTTTTATTAAAAATATACTCCAATACCACTGAAAGACTGAATTTTACTCGCTTGAAGGCTTTGAATGGAAGGGGCAGATTCGGTAGAGGCCATCAGTCTCGGCTCCTACCCATCTCACTTCTGTCAAAAGTCTATCAAAAAAGTTTATTTTGCTAATGGTCATTAACTCTGTGTACTGTATCCGTCAATTAATACATTAATTTGATATGTGCTTCAACCATCAACTATGGTGGCCGTTAAGGGACTACGTTTTTAAGGTGAGGATCGGGTTATCTGTTTAGCCCCCCAGGTATGGATATTCTGCGCCCCAACAGAGAAATATGATGACCTTGGAAGGAACCACAAATCTGTCACCCTTGCTGTCAATATTTTGAGGTAAAACGTCTTTTTGGGAGATGTTATTAGCTTAACCCCGAGAATCTGTACCAAATGTGCCTCACCCATGAAGTACGGTGGCCTTGAAGGGCCTAAATTGAATTCTTCTTTGGATACTAGTTTTGCTTGCGAAAGTTTCCCATCCGAGCATGACCAAAATTGTGACTGAACAGAACAGGTTTGAAGTTGCGTATTCCAGGTAATATTGCGGTATGTTTTTTTGCCAAATGCGTCAGACTTGTCCAAGAGAGTTCCACAGAGAACGTCTCAACGATTTCACGCAAGGATATGTACACGGAATTAAGATTTTGGACGGAGCGGGACGCAATGTCAGAGTTACAGCGTAATTTTGGCGATTGATGAAAAAAAAAAAAAAAAAAGTTTGACACCTCAGAAACATCATATTGAAATCCAGCAGGATAAAATAGTGGAATCGTACTGCGCATGTGAAGCAGGGTGAGTACTTTTTACTTGGAAAGATTACGAGTAATATTGTAGTCTTTATAAGCGAGTTGGGTTTGATTCTCTAGACACTTCGTCAAATGTGTTTTAGGCTTTGGAAAATGAATCAAGCATGCCCCTTGTAACCGAGCCGGATATCTTTCAGCAGAATTGCACGCCCCCCAAGCGCATCTGAGGGTCATTTTCTTCGTAACATTAACTTTTCCAAGCGCATGCTACTGACAACCAGTAATGCTTGTGGGACGACATGGCAGCAGGGGCGCGTCAAGCCAGGGGTTAAGACAATGCGGCTATCTGATTGGCGATTATTCTACCAGTGATTGACGGGTCGGAAAGGTCCATTGGGCAATTGGTAGTTTGAATTCTAAAAGTTACAAGGAAAGGTGGCTCAATGCCATATTTAGTTTAGTTTACAGGACCTGTACCATTGGTTACTCCCGACCACCCTTTACAAAAAGAGGCCCTTGGTCAAAAAGATAGTTTCGCATGTGCATCAAGCATGATATACTGTGTCCTTGAAAGCACCACATTTCTATCCCGTTTTAATGCAAAATGCTTGTTGGGTAGCAGTTGCTTGCACATATTTTAGGACTTTAAGCTAAGCTAAAATTTCTTGCAATAATTGCATTTTTCAGGCACAAATACTCAGTGTGATCGATTTGAGTACAGTTTTTTTATACAACATGTTTTGGGGAATGAACCCTCAATTTTAATTACATTTTTAACAGTCTATGCATACTATTTTGGCCGTGTAACAAGCTGAATGGTTTACTTTGTGTTACTTTTGACCTGCACCTGCTGTCGGTCTTCGGAATAAAAAGATACTTTCTCTTCTCATGTCCAATTGGCCATCATCTGTGATTATCTCGCATCCCGAGAGATACGCAATGGGGCACGTGTAGAATACTGATGTGGGCTTTGTGGACGACCTCCATTGTGCAATGAATGGGTGGCCCCCCCTCTCGATGTTGGGGGTGGTGGGGCACCTGTTGGAGTGCTTGATGGTGAGCAGCTGTACAAGTGGAATTGCCTTCTTCCACTGCGTGTATACTAGCTGTTGATTGTAATTACATGGTTTTCTTTAAGTCAAGTGTTTTTTTTTTTTTTTTTTTTTTTTAAATATATTTGGCTGGGGATGGATTATTATTGCTATTTTTCAGATTGGAGCCCGGTGGAAGGCAATCATTGATTCAGTAACACTTACTATTGTCAAATACATCATGCCCATTTATAGCTTTTGAAAGCTCTGATATACATGGAGTCGTCGGGTTAAGACGGTCTCGACCTAAGACGTTTCGACTTTACAACGCCCGTCCCCAGTCCGCCATTTTGTCTGGCTAATACTTGTCCGTGTTTGTATCGCCCCAAACAAGAAAGCTGTGTCTTTGATTGGAAAAAGGAGAGACGGCAACTCCAGCAAGGCTTCAGCCGGTCGACCGTGGTGACAATTATTAAAGACAAAGCCCGTGTTTTAGCGCATCTGAAGGGTTCCGTTCCAATATCGGATAGAATGATCACAAAATAAGGTTCTTTGGTACTTGTCGAGATGGAGAGGATTGAGGACCAGGTTTCTTCGCAGTAGCTAAGCACAGCCTCCCCCTACTTCTTCTCCATCCACCTCTCAGCAGTAATTCTAAGTACATCGTCTTGTTTATTTCAATGTATTTGTTTCATATAAAAAGTATTTTGATGTAAATTCTGATTTTAATGGCGGAATCCGAGTGAAGTCGCTATTGTAGGAACGGATCTCAGTCGTAGACCGAGGACTCACTGTGTAGATGTATGACCTTTTGACCTCATGTATATGCTTCTAGGCAACAATATTATATCTGCTGAGATCGTTTCGCCTGACCTGTACAACTGTACATGAGAAAAGACCGTAAGAATGCTGACAAACACATGGACCAGTCGACCCAGGCAGTTAGACGTGTTAAAGATCTAAAAAAAAAAAAAAAAAATCCAGAAAAGCCGCTAAAAACAGCAACGATGTTCTGAAATTGGCAACACTGGCTCCTCTCTCTTTGCATGTTTTTCGTTTAACCAGAGCAGATCAGAGGGGATGCGCTTTGAATGATGGAACCCACACAAAAAAAAAAACATCCTCCCGACAAACAAACTTGTGAAAAGTGATTAATCGCACCAGCCCTAGTTCAGAGTCATTGTCGGTATCAGACTTTTGACCAAGTGTCTCGATTAGCCCGAGTGCCTTATGAGTTCTAATTGGATTAGCTAAAGCCCGAACAGCTAACGAAGCTGAAGCAGTGTGTGTGTATGCATGCATGCGTGAGACTCTGGAACAAAGATCAATGTTTCCGCACTGTTTAGTGAGTATCTTTCTATTTGGATTAGGCATTAACGCTCGAATTTTGATATTTGCACTTGTCGCTTCTCGTCAAATAAATCACAAAAGTGAGTGTTGTTTTTTTTTTTCCCCCCTCCACGTCGCGTCGGCAGGGCAGGCTACTGTCCTGTGGGATGGATGACGTCCTGGAGCAGGACCAGTACGAGGAGCGCCTGAAGGAAGTTTTCGATGGCTTCGACGCCAGCGGCTGCGGCTCGCTCTGCCCGGAGGAGCTGGCCGAACTCTGCCTGTCGCTGCACCTGGAGGACGCCGCGCCGGCCCTCCTGGACGCGCTGATGCAGGGCCGGGACGGCCTCACCGAACGGGTATGTGGCCGGCGACTTGTCCTATCTCGTATTTGGAATCTGAGCTTTTGTGATATGACGCCTTAATTTTTTTTTTCTCACAAAAATATTCTATCCGAGTTAATGTCCCCATCTTACTGAAAATATTGTCAAAATATGAAATAATTAAAATATCGTCCAAAAAAAAAAATCTTACCATGCCAAACTCTTAATTTGTCTGTAAAATTGATGAATCGTCCAGTATTACACGTCCGATCGTTCGGACAGACAGGCTTTTCTACCCTTTTGTTTTTCGTGTGAATACATCAAACGGCTGTGTTAACCCTCTTCAGATAAAATGGCCGTCCATCAACTTTCGTGGCGGTGTCTGTCGTCACGGCAACCGAGCAATCTATCATGGACACACGGGGGATGCGCGAGGCTGAAATTGGTTGGACGAATGCAAATTGACACCGTCCAATTCAAAGCCTGTGGACCCAAAAAACAAAATGGAAATGAAGAGAGGATAAAAAAAAGTGGTTTTTATATGAGAAGAAATTTTGCGTGTGGTGGGGAGGGGAGGGGGGGGACATGCAAGATGTGGTTAGTACGTCTGCCTCACAACAAAGAGATTGAGTTGGAATCACGGGTCGAACCTTTGCATTTCTCCCCATGCCTTTATGAATCGACCAGGCCATAAAAAAAGTCTGTACCTTCAAATTTGGGGATTTGGGTAAAAAAAAAAAAGTGAGTGAGTGCATGTAACCAAAAAAAGCTAAAAGAATTTGTTGCCAGTCTCCACATTTTTTTGAGTCGAACCTTCATACTAGGCATCCATCCAACCATTTTCTTAGCCGCATATCCTAACAAGGGTCGTACCAGCGCTTGACTCTATCCCAGCTGTCATCGGGCAGCTGGGGTTCAGCCAATCGCAGGGCACGTAGAGACAAACAGCCGCACTCACAATCACATCTAGGGGCAATTTAGAGTCTTCAATTAATGTTGCATGTTTTTGGGATGTGGGAGGAAACCGGAGTGCCCGGAGAAAACCCACGCAGGCACAGGGAGAACACGCAAACTCCACACAGGCGGGCCGGCATCGAACCTGGGACCTCAGAACTGTGAGGCCAACGCTTTATCAGCTGAATCCACCGTGCCGCCGGAATAATTATTAATGACTCAAAATACCAATACTGCCACCAGAAATATTTGACGCCAAACTTTGCAGTTTCAGGATCATATCATTTGGGTTTTTCATTTCATTTGGAATTTTATGGAGTAGCATGCTACTGCCACACATGTTCAACCAGTTGGTAAGTCAACAATCTGAACTGGTTATTGTGTTCACACCTGATCAAACAAAGCACACAAATGCTAAAATAACAACGAAGGTTTTAGATCAATATGAACTAAAAGGTGCTCCAGTGAAAGCAGCCTGAAGTTTGCTTTGTGTAGAAGCGTGCACACTCGAGTCTTGAGTATTGTCTAGCAACATGTGCAGCCTGGATAACGGGGGAGGGGGGGGGGTGTCGCACTCTCGGGTTTGCGGTGAGGTAGGGGGCAGTGACCCGATTGCCCCACTCATGGCATCCAACAATGCAGTCAAAAGCGGCAGACGCCAGCCGGGACGGCACAAAGAAAATCACCATATTCACGTTTGGCAGCTGTTGATTGTTCAAGCGCAGCCTTGCTCCCCCATCGCAGACGGCCAGACTCCTGAGGAATTTACAGAATTTTTTGAATTGTTTAAATAGAATTATTATCGCTAATGTCTTGTTGTAGGTTGACTTCAACCAGTTTAAGGAAGCCCTGATTCTGGTCTTGTCATCCGGCCTCAGGGCACCCCAAGTGCAACGGGAAGTACCATCTAGACCAGGTAACAAACACATTCTACTCTTATTTTTACTTAAAAATCCAAACACTAAATGCTCCCTGGAGATCTTGAAAGTACCAATCAATCACTTCATTTGTCGTCAGAGTCGCCCGACATACAGCCAAAGTTTGTGAAGGGCAGCAAACGGTACGGCCGTCGCTCCAAGCCGGAATCGGTCAGCACCTTTTCGGACTTTTGCGAAGACGCGCACAGCCAGGACGAAGACGCGCCAGGCCGCGAGGACACCAAGGACAACTATGACTCTGCTATTCCGAGGAAGCGTGAGGTAAAAGGCAGCACACGCGCGACCGCGGATGCCACCCTTATCGCCGGCCGTCCTCGTAAGGACGCTATCTCTGCGGCGAGGTGTTATTCTCGGCTAATCAGCTTGGCCTAAAATGCGGGAGGAAGGTTTCGCACAGCCTTGTCATTGCATTCATTCTCTGCAAATAAAGCAGCAAGTCTTCTTCCTTTTGTGTGGTTAGCTGCGGCTAATCGGCACACGGCCACAATGTTTGCGCAGCGTCGCAGCGGGTGTTTACTTAAGCTTGTTTGAAAACATCAGGTGAATGTGATGTTCTTTTAATAACTATTTGAAAAAGTCAACACTACATTCCTCCCTTGGAATCTTAAGTAACGTAGCTTTAGCATCCAATAAAGTTCAATCCGGATCTGACGAAGAATCTACACTCGGCAGAAATTTCAAAGCTCATCTGGTCACTTTTTAATTTTGTTGTGCATGTATAGCAGGGGTGTCAAACTCTTTTTTTATCACGGGCCACATTGTAGTTATGGCCATTATGACTGAAACCATGAAAATCTTTAATTGACCCACCATATTTACACATTAAATTTATCAACTCGGTTCGGACTCAGAAATCAAGGGTAATGGGTTTTTCAACTATTGTTGTTTGGTTACACAAAAATGCTTGCAACATCTCAATATTATCATTTATGATATGACCATTTGAAATTTTGGTACACATTTGAAAAATCATGGAAGTTGATACACATGATTTGCCTTCGCGACCCACATAAAATCATGTGGTGGGCCGGATCTGGCCCCCAGGTCTTGGGTTTGACACCACTGATGTATAGGATTATATGACTGTTTACTCCCATAGATCCATAAGAAATTTTGCAATCATTATGCCAAACAAAAAGTTTTACCCAGATCTGATCCAGAATTATAGATCAAGCAGTAATTTTAACCGCCAAAATTTTCAAATTTAAAATCGTAAAACCAAAGATTTCTCATCTGCGTCTGATCAAGATTTTCATTTGGCAGCCATTCAAATCTCGTCCATTCACGTTGTAACTTTGTTTCTCTCATGGAAGATTACGCATGGTATTCACATTTTGATGTTGCATCCAGAAGAAATTTAAGGAGTTCTGTTTAAAATCCATTTTTTTCTGGGTCTTTGCCAGATTTTACATTTGACAGCATCTTTCAGGTTGTAATTTTATATATTTTTGTGCGCTGCTCCGTTCTTCCCTCTGATCCAGAATACATTTTCGAGTTGGATCCATAATAGACTGTACTTTGGAGCTGTAATCTTTGTAGCTTCAGATGTAATTTTAATTTCACATTCAAAATCCCATTTTAATGTTGCGATACATACAAGTGTCAAATATCATCGGCTCAGGTTGCCAATGTTGTGCTTAGATCTTATTCCATGGTATTGTTTTAGTAACCTCTTTTCAATGATTTAAAATTGAACTCCAAGTTCAAAGTATTTTGGATGTTCTGCGTCTTTCCCATAATGCTGATCTTGTTGATCTTCTTTGTGGATAATCCTCCCCTCTCTGCTGACATCCAAGTCGCTTGACAGATGCTTAAAGGAGGCCTAAGGTCCAAACATTTACCAAGACATGGGGGCGGGGTGGGGGAGGATAAAATTCGGCATCATCTTGGTGTTGATGAAGCCGTGAGTTTTGAGTTTTCCAAATTTGAACCACGTGTACTAGACAGATGGAAGTCGCCAAGTTGCCAAGTATCTCAAATGTTGGCAGATGTGCCATCTGGTCATCATTAAGACTGCTTCAGCTTTGAATTGACTGTGTTGTTGATATTCAATGTATAGTTTGCATACCCTGCAGTCCAGATGCCTATAGGTGAACGTCAGCGTAGGAACAAAGAGCAGAAGTGTGTCCTTTTTTGGTTTTGACAAACTCGGTTGGTGACAATGCATCGACGAGGAGTAATGGGTCGGGCTCGGACATTCAGCCGGGTTTGGGTGGAGGACAGTGCCAGGAAACAAAAAACTAGTCCCACCCCTCTTCTTCCTCCTCCTCCTCTTCTGGATTTCTCCACACTGTGTGTCAAAAGGTTACTTGGAGATTCCCCATCTGTTCTTCATTCCCTCAGTCTTTGCTCGCCGGACAATAGGGTTACTCCCCGTACAAGGCAGCTCAATCAAATCCTCCGCCTCGAGCGTTCCATTCAACCTAAACTCATTTAAAACTCGCCCTTGGACGTAATGCAGCAGCTGTTGCACAGACAAATTAGCCAGCAGCTTCGTGTATTACTCCGCATAATCAGTTTCTCAGCTGGATCCTTGTTTCACTCAAGGGGAATGTTTTAAACTGTCATTTATTCATACTTTAAACCCCTTTTAACACAAATCTAGGCCCCCAAAAATTCTAGATTCTGATTCCTAGGTGTAATTCGTTCCATGACAGCTCGTAACTCAAAACGCTCCTAGCACATTTCCTACTTTACTGTATACAATTATATACTTTATTAAAAGAATGAGTAATCAGAGAATTTAAAGAAAGAAACTGTTTGTACGTTGTGTTGGATTTCAATTAATTGTGCTGGTCCTGTTTTTCTTTCTGTGGCCACCGGGAGGCAGTAAAATACTGTCATGCAGTCACAACCGAAGAAGAATAGTACTGTACTTCTCGAAATGAATGACACGCTGTAAGATTAGTCAATTTCTTTTTTGGGATATCGTATGCATGTTTGTGAGTACTGAGTGTTGTTCCATGGTTTGTATTCAAACATACATTCCTTCAATGATGCTAAACATAAGCATGTCAATATGTTTTGCAGCGTTTGTTGTCCTTGAGCAAAGTAAACTTTCATGTGGAAAAACTATATGATACATTATTTATGTCTAGTTTGACATTAACCCTCAACAGCTTGGATGTCAAATTTTCACTCGTAAGTCCTTCTAGTCTCTGAACCGCTTAAACGCACTTAGGTCTGAAGTATGTTGAATCCTATCACGTCTGATTTTGGGCAATATTTATTTTTCCCTCTGTTTTTCTCAATTTTCGATTTCTCCTCACCAGCGCTGGAACGCAGATGAAACGAGCACAGAGGAGTATGAAGCTGAAGGTTTGTTCCATTTCCCCGCACAATTCCTTTCTTTCGATATTGGTCACCAACCGATCCTTGCATCCTCCAGGACAGATGCATCTCTGGAACCCCGACGATCCGAGCACACCTAGGGAATGCGTCGCAGCTCCGTCGAAAGAGAGGCTCGAGGAAGCTTGCGAGGAGTTAGCCATATCGTGGCACGGATGCGCCGGCCACATGGAACTGATCGCTCTGTGCGACTATCTGGGCTTGGAGGTGAGAAAAAGAAAAGCACTTGCGCATAGCTTGAAGCTAATTGGAGACACGAGTCTCCAGTGGTCGCTGAGATGTTTCTATTACTCCTCCTAGAAGCTACCCAGGTCGCTAGGCTATCGCGGTGAACTCAAACAAGTACCGTAATTTTCGGCCAACAGAGCGCACCTGTTTATAAGCCTCACCCAGTACATTTGTAAAGGAAATACCATTTGGTACATAAATAAGCCGCACCCGTGTAAAAGCTGCAAGTGCCCACATTGAAACCAAATTGAAATTAGAGATATTTACAAAGAAGGACGGTACACAGAAAGAGTTTTCAAAGTTTTAATACCTTATCATAGCTTTACATAGCAACAACATGGTAGCACGAACAGGGCTGGAAAGAAAAAAAACATAACGGTAAAAAAACAGCTGTGGCAGCTACACAGTAGCAACACGGTAGGAGAGCACTAGCAGGGCCAGTTAAAAAATTATACATATCTAAGTCACTGAGATGCGGCAATAAACAGCAGATACAGGTAAAAGTCACTTCCTCAGCACAAATATTCCACCGGTGTCGATCTTCCGTTTTCCGCTCGAGTGCCCCCTTGCGGGCGTTAGGGAGGAAAAAAAATGCACCAATTAGCCGCATGACCGCATAAGCAGCAGGGTTGAAAGCGTATGAAAAAACTCGCGGCTTATAGGCTGGAAATTACGGTATCTTAATGTCACAAAACGGCAATCATTGATACCGACATCGCACAAACTAGTTTCCATGCTATAGCCCATGAAGTTGGCAACACTGGCTATGCTTTTACAAACTAGCTAACAAAAAATTTGGAATAAAATACTCCAGATACATTCAAATTGGTGGAGTTGAGCCAAGCACTAATTCCAGCTAATGTATTTTGTTTCTGTCAGATAAGTGCAGATGTACTCCATGGATTAAATGGCGACGGATGGATCAACGTTCAAGAGTTTGTCTCCATGGTTTTAAAGTACAACAAGCCTGCCACCCCGTCTGCCTCCACGCCTTACAGGCAGCTGAAACGGCACCATTCCACTCAGGTGGGCTGAACTTGTCTCAGAAATTCTGGAGGGAGAAAAATTCCCAGGAATTTTTCACTCTTTTAAAAGGTTGACAGGATCTGCAGTCATACTCGCTTGAAAAGATCCAATGTTTCAAATGCACAGTAGTAGAATAGAATAATTCGTCTTTCCCAAGTATTAATTGTACCCGTAATGCCGCCAGCCCTTTGATGAGGTGGGCCGTCGGATCGCCACCCACTCCACCCTGACGAGCAGCATCGGCACTCGTCTCTTCTCCACCCTGGACGACGGCACGGGTTTCACTCCGGTTGAGTCGATCATGGACGCCTGGATGGAAGAAGGCATAGAAAACGGCGTTGAAATTCTGCAGGTGACTCACACGAATGACCTGTTTCCTTACTGAGAATACCACATTTATTAAATAGTGTGGTAGTTACTGACAAATATAAACAATATAAAGTGACTCAATAATTCCGCCATAAAGCAATTTAAAGTGGAGAATAGTTCACTGATTTGTAGTTAAAAATGTTCAACTTGGTGCACCATTGGTAGAATACCAATTTTCCCAAGGATGTCAAAGGTTTTAGCGCCATAGGGAACCCGAAATTAGGTGCAGACGACCTTCCTCCTATATTTCAAATGCAAAAAAAGCCTGGTGATATTGGATGTCAAGATACTAATTTCATACATTGCAGGCGTTGAACTTCGGCCTGGACGGCAAACTGAGTCTGTCCGATCTGACCGTTGCGCTGGAAAATGAACTCCTTGCCACCAAGAACGGCATCCACCAGGCTGCACTGGCCAGTTTCAAAGCGGAAATCAGACATCTCCTGTGAGTCTAATAGGAACCTTCGTAAAGTCATGTACCTGTGTATTCAAGTATTACTCGATAATTTGTCTCCCCTCCCCCTCCCCAGAGAGCGCATTGACTGCGAACTGAGGGAGAAGGAGAAAATCCGTTCGGACCTGGATAAGGCAGAGAGGCTCAAAACCCAGCTGGCCACCGAAGTGGACGAGCATCACTCGTCAATCGAACACAAAAATAATCTTAACCTCAGGTAACATTGCAGCGCTCTTCCGGTGTTTTTTTTAGTTATGTGCTTCATATTTATAGTTATTCAAGACGGTTTTATTCAATTTTATCTATCACAGTTGTTGAGGTAAAAAAAAAAAACAGGGACCAATCCCTTCTGCGTAAAGCCAAAATCCGCAAGTAATTGACCTCACTATGAAAAGGTTTATACCGTATATACCACAAGCTACATTGTCATCGACAATGGTTCCCTTTTTAGTTCTTGTGATTAAGATGATATGTCATGGAAAATTGTCCATTTGTAGTGAAATACATTATATGCAGTGAAATAGTTTGGACTCTAATGCCTGGCGACCCATCCAATTTCAATGTATTGTACAGTAAAGCCTCGGTTCTCGAATGTCCCTGTTTTCGAACAAAAACTTTGAAATATTTTTTGCTTCTGTTTTCAAACGAAAGTCAGTACTCGAACGCCCCCAACAAAACCGGGAAATAACATAACGCGGGCGGGCAGACCAGCTGACCCACGACGTGCTTTGTTGTGAATTCCCACGCCGCCGGAAAAACACGTAAATATAACGTGCGAGGCCCGACCAGCTGACTCACCCATAACGCGCCTTGTTATTGTCAATCTGAACGAACCCCCACAAAAAAACGGAAATAACATAATGCGCGCAGCAGAACCAGCTGACCCACCCGTGACGCGCTTTGTTATTCTGTATAACGCAGCCTCTGTACGCAGACGTGTCCCGGGAGAGACACTCTAATGGGAAACATCGATTCAGTTTTCGAACAAATCACTTCTCGAACCTACCTTGTAGAACCGATTGTGGTCGAGAACCGAGGCTGTACTGTACTTGGTTTTAGCACCCAGTTTAAGAGGTCCGTTTTAATAGCTAGGGACAATGATTTTTCCTGTGAACGCTGCGCAGGAAGCTCGAGGAGGAACACAGAGACAAGTTGGCAGCAGTGCGGTCGGAGCTGATGAAGGAGATGGATCTGATCCGCCAGCAGGCGGCGCAGCAACGTGAGGAGCTGGAGGCCGAGATGGACAACATCAAGGAGGCCGAGTCCTTTCTCAGGGACCACCTCTCCATCTCGGTCAATGTAGGTCCAACTTCGCCGTCTTTCCGACTCATGCGGGTTCAGCACACAGAATGTTGTGCGCTTGTCTGAAAGGAAAACAGACGTCTGGAGAGGGACTTGCTGGACTGCAGTGAAAAACTGATGGAAGCCCAGAGCCAAGTGGCACAACTGCAGGCCAGTTTGGACAAAATCATGAAAGAGAAGGTAAGACTTGCAAGAAGACTTCATTTAAACCTTTCAATGGTAATTCAACTCGATTTGTGTCTGTCTTTTAGTTTGGTGACTTGGACCCTGGCAGTGCTGACTTCCTCCTGCAGGAGGAGCGCATTAAACAGCTGCGATTGGGCTACGAAGCGCAGTGCAGGGTAAGTAATAGTGTTTACATCATAATAACATTCCCAACATGTATTTATACCATTGTAACATACTGAGAGCAAAACAAACACGATCCATCCATTATCTGATATGCTTATCCTCACAAGTGTCGCGGGAGTGCTGAAGCCAGTCGTGGCTGTCATCGGGCAGGAGGCGGCAAACACTGAACTGGTTGCCAGCCAATCGCATGGCACATAAAAACAAACAACCGCTCGCCCTCACAATCACACCTAAGAGCAATTTACAGTCTCCAACGAATGCATGTTTTGGGGATGTGGGAGGAAACCGGAGTGCCTGGGGGAAACCTACACAGGCATGAGGAGAACATGAAAAGCCCGCACAGGCGCGGCCGGGATTTGAACTCCGGCCCTCAGAACTGTTAGGCAGACGCTCTATGCACCGTGCCGTCATAAAAACACTAGATGTTGTGGAATTGCTTGTTTTACTCTAACACAGCAGCTGCTGTCATAACGAAGATCAGAAACATACAATTATTTCCGGTGACTGGAGCAGAAGGTTTGAGAATAATCACCGCAACCACACGATGATGCTTCAATCAAGAGGAGAACCCTTAAATGGCAAATACTACTGTGGACGATCTTCAGACCAGCACGGATTTTTCTTTAGACTCACTGTTTTGAGCTCCCTTGTGATCGCAAATACAATTATTGTTTCTATCTCTCTGGTCTTAGAAATTTCCACAATGGTTCTTTTGATTATTTTACAGGAGTTGCAGGACCGCGTGGACGAGCTGGAGTCCGAGCTGCAGGACTTTCACAGCACTGGCCAACCTCAAAAGCCCTGCGCCCAGTCTCTGTCAGAGGAGCTGGAGAGCAAAAGCCCCGCCGTGGAATCAGACCCAGGCCTCGGCTCGGAGGAAGTCCATCCCGCCGTCACTTTGAGCCTGGAGGCGGAAATGATGTTGGAGAAGCAAAAAGAGCAGCATCTGTGCCAAATGGAGGACTTGAGGAAGCAGCTGGAGATCAAAGTAAGTCTGCTTAAATGTTAAAGGGTGCGTTTGAAAGCAAGTTAGTTGCTTGTGCGTTTAGAAAACATACAGGTATTAAAAGATAATTATCATAATTGCTCATTAATGAAAACAGAGTAGAGCGGCGCCTTGAGACATGAGTTAACCTGATGAGTTTTTCAAGATATGAGCTGTTGTTTGGATTATTTTTTTTTTTTTGTTTTGCATCGTGAGCGCAAACTTAGTACGTTGGTTGTGAATCAACACACAACTAACAGAAGTTTGTCAGATCGTATTAGTCAGTAATGTTACAAAAAATTAATTGGACATAAATAGAGCAACGAGATTTAGACAATAAAGTAGTCAGTCATACATTCTTTGTAAAGAACTACTACTACTGCTGAAGATAGTTTGGACTCACAGTCCAGGGCCCTTTTCACTATTTTACGTTGAGAGTAACAAATGAAAGGGAATCACAATCCGATCGTTACTTCTTGTTACTATTCTGAAATAAACATATCATTGTCCAACAAATGAAAAATCGTATTTGTTTGAAAATAAGATCTATCTCATACGAGACAGTGTTAAAGCTGAAAATCACATTTTAAGGTCGATGAAAACTTTGGTTCCCTCGCTGCAGATCAATGAATTCAACTCTGCGGTTCAACAACACAACGACCAGAAGAATGCACTGGCCATCCAACACCGTCAGGAGGTCCAGGCTTCTAGGCAGGAGCTGGCTAGTGTTTGCTCAAGGGAACAGGCGCTCCAGAGCCAGCTTAAGCAGGCGGAGCTGGAGGGTTCCCGCCTGGAGAAGGAGACGAGCACCCTAAAGCGACAGCTCCTCGAGGCGGGTAACGTTTCTGTGGAACTGGAGGAGCAGCTGAGGAACCTGCAAGAGTCAAAGCTGGACCTTCTTGCTGAAATGGAGGAGCTACGAAACAAACACGCCAGTGCGATAGAGACACTAGAAAAAAAGAACACGGAGCTGTTAGAAGCCAGACTAAAGGAGTTGGAGATGAAACACCAGGAAGAGAAGGACCAGTTGAAGAAGAGCTGTTTGGATTGTTCCGAAAGGGAGAAGGGCTTACTGGTGCAAAGCCACGAGAAGGAGCTGATAGCCAGGCTCGAGGAGGCGAGGTCCCGCTTGGAGGACGAGCACGAGCGAGCTGTGAAAAAGCTGACAGAGGAGTGGCAGGAGCAGCGAGCTCGGCTGGACGAGCAGAACAACGAGTCCCTGCAGGCGCTTCTGGAGGAGGCCATGCTGACGCTGGTCAAGGAGCAGGAGGAGAAAGAGGGCCAGCTCCGGGAGCAGCAGGAGAGCGAGCGAATGCGTCTTCAAGCGCAGCACGAACAGCGGGAGGCCAAGCTCAAGCAAGAGTGGGAGAAGGAGAGGTTGCAACTAGAGGAAGACTACGAGGGAATGCTCCAAGAGAGACTTGATGAGGAACGGGAGAAGCACGAGGCCGAGAAGGAGGACCTGGAGAAGAGGTTGGAAGGCCTGATGAACCTGCGGGACGAGAGCCACCGGGAGACCCTGCGCGAGATGACGGTTAAACACGCTGAGGAGAGGAACACGCTCAGTGCCATGCTGGATAAACTCCGAGATGACATTGCACTGGAGAGGTGAGGAAATTACAAGATTCCTTTGATAATGCAAGCTATCCTTGGTTTCTTACTTTCCTGACGTAGATTTTGAGTCCAAGAACGGGATGCAAGAATCTGTTTTGCAATGTTGTCAGAATATATTGTCATGCAGCACAAGAACGCACACTGTCAGTTGGCTGTGAAGACTACACTTTACTACTTTGAGGTGTATTAAATGAAAAAATACCCATGTTATAAAGCAAATCTGAAGATGGAAAAATGATTCAGAGCCATTGCACAAACCAATGTATTGAGACTGTATTGTGGGTGATGCGATATATTGAAACATCGGTATTTAGTCCCACATTTTTACCATTTAAATTTCTTTCAGGAAGCACGAAATAGGTTGAAGTTATGTAAGAACATTGAAACTTTCATCTTAACATAAGACTGCAAGTATAAAAGTGTTGCGTTTGTCATTTTATAGAAGTAAAAACCAGGGGTGTAACGGCACAACAAAAATCACAGTACAAAAAAATTAAACCTACAAAGGTTTTCTTTGGCGTAAACTGTAAGATTTAAAATTAAATGGCAACAAAACGCTAAGATTAAAAAAAGTCACAAGTTAAAATCTTTGTGTGAAAGTGCCACATCAAGAGTTTGTATTGTTTTTGAGAACAAACAAATGGCCAAAATAACCCCAAAAACATCTTTTATCCAGAGGCTGCCCTGCACTATTTATGAAGTAACCATGGCTAGATTTGGAAGCAGTTGCACTTTTACGTATTCTATGATTCGTGTGGGGACTCGCCTTTGTACTATACTGAAAAATCTGACTACATAATCACTTTGCACCGCTAGTAAAATGTCCTCTGATGTAATATTGACTGCATAACCATGTACAGGCAGCAGACAGAGGTGAGCTTCTCCAAGAAAATCAAGCAAGTCGAGGATCGTTTCTCGGCTGACCAAGAATCCTCAGCCGCGCACTTTCAGGCGGACATTTTGAAACTCGAGTGGAACTATCAGAGTGAACTGAGGGAGCTCTCGGAGAGCCACGCGGAGCAAAAGCTCTGCTGGGAGGCACGGTTGCAGAGAGCGCTCGAGAGTGCCGAAGAATGGCGGATAAAGACTGAAGAAGGAGGAGAAGGACTTCATCGGGAGTGGGCAGAAGAACGGCTTGAACTGGAGAAAGTTCATAGAGAAGCCATGCTAGCACTGGTTAAAAAGAACCAACAATTGCAACACCAGGTTGAAATTAGTGCAACAGCTGCCCAGACCAAAGAAATTGAGCTCAGTCACCAGCTGAACAATCTTCACAGCCGACTCCAGGAGAGTCTCCAGGCCAAGGAGGATCTTCTAGCTCACTCTGACAAGCAAGCCAAGGACGCTGAGCATCTCCTCATCCAAACGGTAGAAGACTTCCGACTGGAGAGGGAGGAATTTCACAGCAGCCACTCGCAGCTCCAAGCGCAATACGAAGATCTGCTTTCAGTGTCCCACAGACAGACCGAAGGGAGGATCTTGCTGCTGACAGAACGTGATGATTTGAAGCTGAAGATTGAAGAGACGGATAAGATCCTCAAACAGGCGGTAGATGACTTTGAGCTGGACCGGAAGGAACTTCAGGAACAGGTGGCTTTCCTCATAGACGAATTGAAGAAAAGTCAAACACAGGATCTGGCTTTGGGTGTGTCTAAGAACGGGGAAATGGTTACACCGTCAATTTCCGATAATCCTGTCAGTGAGCAAGATCTGAAAGTGGAGGGTGACCCAATGGTTGAGTCTGCAGAAGACCTGTTGCAGCTGAAGACTTCTGCAAGTGAGAACCAAGACCTCCACGTCTCATGGACTTGTAACACAAATGTTTCAAGCAAACGGTGCAACAATTTAGAAACTTCAAACTTTGACGACCCCTATGACCACCCTGAAGTTGTCCTTTGTCAAGAAGACCCTCGGATGACCACTGACCGAGAGGTCCCAGAGACTGATGGAAACGCAAAGGACTGTGCTTCCTCACACAGTCAGTGCCAAAAGAAAAACGCATCAGGAACTTTGGAATTCTATAAAGAAGAAAGTGGACCTCACGATGTGCTTGCCGCTACCTCGAAAAGCCCCTCACCCAAGGATCAGAATGCTGACTATGATCCTGGTTCAGAATTCGGTGTGGAGGATTTAAACGGACAACAAAAAAACGTTAGTCGAGAAACTTTTGATCTAGATGTTGATGATGAACTCCAGAATTTGTCCATCTTTGAACTGCAGTTTGCATACTGTCAAACCAGAGAGGAGAGGCTTCTCATGCAGGAGAAGATCCTGTTGCTCCAGCAAAAGATTGAGCTCCTCCAGAGTCTTTTGGAGCACAACAGCAGGAAGATCCAAACTGGCCGTGCGTATCTAGAGGAAAACTACAACCTCAAAGTCAAGATGTTCCTGCTGATGGAGCACATCAAAGTGCTAGAAATGAAGGCATCCAAACTGAAAGAGCTTCAGACTCGCTACGACGATTGCTTGGGCGAAAACGCTGAGTTGAAAGCGCAAAATGCTGAACTCATAAAGAAGGTTTGGAGATTGAAAAGTAGCGAGAGTGATGAGGTTCTTTCTCTCACAAACGACATTAGCAGGATGCAACGGGAGAACCATAAACTCTCAGAGATGTTCATGGAGTTTGAGGCACAAATGGACAGTCTGGATCTCGGATTCCCCTCGAGCAGAATCTCTGAGACTTCTGATCTCATTGACAGCTCTGGTGAGTTTGAGGTGGAAACCGCTGATTTTCACGAAGCCACCTCAGAGCTGCCGGAGACGAACAGAACCACACGGCCCAATAGGTAACGTGGAGACAACCTTGGACCCTCTCCCCAGATTTATCCCCATCATTCTCTCATGTCCCTGGCAGTATTGTGACTAGAAACCTAATGCCTCTAAACCCAAGCCTGTTATCGTAGTCCTGCCCTTCTACATGGAGACAGGAGGTTGTAGGAGTTAATAATAGTGCCAGCAACAGAAACCAAAACAACATTGAACGGGTTTCTGCAGCAGTCTCTGTGTAAAAGTGGTTTTGGAGACTTGTGACGTAGTTGCTCTGATTCCTGACCCCGTGGTTCTCAAACTGGGGTCTGGGGTCCATGTTTCGCAACCTGTGGGTAGTCCGCCGTGCTAATAAACCACACATACTAAACTAATTAATCAACTTAGCTTTGGGCCATTTGAAACCTTTGATATAATTATACGGTATCCGCACAAAAATCACATTATTTCGAGAATATTTTTCCATATTTTTAAAGGAGTCTTTTCCAAAAGGCAGAATATTTACAAAATAAATTTGTATTTTTGAAATTCACTTCATTACAATTTCATCTTTATTCTCAAGATTTTCTCTTTGTTGTCAAAATTATTCCCCCCTGTAATTAATATACTGCACATCTGTAACGCTGACTTTCTCTAAAATAAGTCACTTTTTAATTCATTTGGCATTTAGGACTCAACATGGTGACAGTTTTTCTGAGTGTTTCCCTTGAACCCAAAGTTTGAGAACCTCCGCTGTAGCGCAATATATAACGCGCCTCTCATGATGATTGATTTTTGGATTCTATTTCAGAAATAAAGTGGAGCAGCTCAACCAGGAAAAGGTTTCTGCCGAAGAGGCAGCGGAGAATTTTCACAAACAGGTGAGGCAAAAAGTAGGAATACAGTGATACCAAGACTTATGAATTTAATTCGTTCCCTGAATAAGCTTGAAACTGGTCTGTGTCCTTTACCATTTGGGGGGGTTTAGGAAACAGACCACTAACATAAGTGTGAGTGAAATGGAAATATACGTGTAGGGTGGGGGGGGACAGAAGTTTTTGTTTAAACCTCATTAATTAGAGCAGGGGTGTCAAACTCATTTTTCTCGTTGCCCACGTTGTTGTTCCGGTTTCCCTCAGGGGGCTATTATGACGGTGGAACAAAAATATTTAATCATCTCATCATATTTACATCATCAATTCAAATGTCATGAACTAGTTTTGGAATCACAAATCAAGGGTAATGTGTTTTTCAACTATTCACGTTTGGTGACACAAAAATGCTTGTAATATCTCAACTTTATCGTTTTTATATATGGCAATTTGAAATTTTGGTAACGATTTTTACAAGACTCATGGAAATTGACACTCTGGATTTGGCTTCGCGGGGCATATAAAATCATGTGGTGGGGCCAGATCTGACCTCCGGGCCTTGAGTTTGACACCTGTGATTTAGAGCAACTGTAAGTCAAGATACCACTGTACACATTTTCCCTGGGGCACGTCGTAACCGACGATACATTTCAGATGTCCGATCTTCACTCGCGAAGCCGGCAACTCCAGAACGAGAACGGGATGCTAGCGGACAAGAACGCCCGGAGCCTGGCCGACGTAGAGGAGCTCAAGCGGCAGCTGGCCGAGCTGATAAAAGACAACGAAAAGAAGGTGTTGTTCACCGGTGAGGAGAAGAGAGAGGTGAGTGGGGGGGTCGTCATGGCGAGGTGGTTGCTGATTTGTAACTTAGCGGTTAACTGTGTCGTGTTAGCTGCTAGCTTGCGTGTGCTCTCTGGAGGCTGAGTTGACCAAAGCTCTGAAGGACGCTGCCAAGCTGGAGGAAAGGAACGTCCAGCTGGTCCAGCAGGTCCAGCAGGTGTCTGGACTCGAGGAGAAGGTGAGGCCCTGCGGCGGAAGACACTGGTTAGTTTCCTTTAACAACAAACGCATACTGAGGTAATGTGCGCGTAAAAAAACATTTCCTGTCGTTTGTGCGGAGCTGATGCAAGCGGACCCGATGGAGAATCATCTCTGCCATTTGACAGAGGAGCAAAAGGATGCGGCCAAAGAGATGCAAGGTCTTCGCAAGCAGCTGGCTCAATCCCAGCAGAAGGTATAAACCCCCCCCCCCCCCCTTTTACATGCAATACTCACACACCCTACTGACAGTCAGCACATGCACTTACAGTATTTACATACCCTTGTAAAACCACTTATTTACTTACCCAACCTACTAACATACTTACCTATCCTCCACTCATATTGAGATATTTACTCCCCCCACCCAACTTTTACATTCATCCATCCAACTCATAATACTTACCCACCAAACTTGGGTAGTTGCATACCCACTCGAATGGATTACCGTAATTCCCGGCCTACAGAGCGCGCCTGGTGATAAGCCTCGGTACACAGAAAGCGTTTAACGCTAGCGCAGAGGCGCTAAGGCTAACACAGCAGTGCTAACGCCAACTAGCGCGGCGCCTGTGAAAAAAGTCGCGGCTTGTAGGCCGGGAATTACGGTACATACATACGATCGGTACCATCTTCTTCCCTCAGTAGATCCTGTTACCGTTAATTACCTCGCTATTTCCGCCCCCCAGGTGAAGAATATGGATGAGACCCTCCATGCCTTCAGTCATCAGCGAGCTTGCCTCAGGTCGGAGCTCCGCAGCACGCAGCAAGACCGAGATTCTCTCCGCCAGGACGTCGCGATGCTGCGCAGACAGCTGCAGAACGTCACCGATAAGGTAGGACCTGTTTGATGGTAAAATGATGGCGCATTTGTATTCATGACGGTTTCCCGCAGAACCACGCTTTGGAACTGGCCCTGCACAAGTCCCCCGGTCAAAGTCCCAGCCGGAAGCTCCACAGAGACGACACGCTGCAGCTGAAGGAACAAGATGACAAGGTTTCACGCGCGGAGCTTCGGGATTTGTAAAACCTTTGATCGGTTCACCTTCTCACAAGTTGTTTTCTGTGTGCAGGTCAGCATCCCGTCCCTGAAGCAGCTGCAGCAGCACAGACAGAGCCAAGCGGTGCTGCTGAAAACCTTGGAACAGGAGAACGCCTCCCTCAAGCAAGAACTGTACGACCAGAAGCTGATCATCAAGGTACCCGTGCAGTCGTTACACATACATGGTTTTAGTGTTTGCTTATTCATGGATTGTTTTGTTTCCTGGCATTTTTTTCCCCTTTGTTTCCTTGTTTTCTTTTCTACATCCCTCAGTCTATAAATGTTGAATCAAAGCAACTGGACTTTTTTTTTTTTCTTCTTCTTCCTTCATAAATTCGAAAGGCGTGTTCAGTTTAAAATTTTAGGCAGGCTTAAATGGAAAAAGATGACTTGCTGTGGCGACCCCTAACGGGACAAGCCGAACGAAAAAGAAGAAAGAAGATTCATTGGTATTATTTTTTTTTTTAATTACTTTAAAAATTGTTCCCGTTAAACGAACCGCCTCTTTGTGGGGAGACATGTCAGGAATTGTTATAGGTGATGCCTCAAACTGTTTGGAAATAATTTTCCCGTTTAACATATAGTAGATTGCCCCCACCCCAAAAGCAGCGACCCTCCCAATCAAGAATTTAGACGCACACAAGACGAGTTCTTACATCCTTCCTTCGTTGAACCTTACTTTTCCGCCTCTTTCCTTATCTGCTTCCTTCTACCTCTGACCTGCTTTTATTCCTGCCTTTCTTTCCTTGCGTCACACCCTCCTATTTTTATTTGACATATTTACTTTCATGCTATTATTCATTGCTATTGTTATTTTTTTGATCAAAGTGCATTTCTCTCTTTTTGTTCTACCCTGTAATCTCATCGCTTGGTGCGTTTCGATTTCAGAACCTCGCTGCTCAGGAAGGACACGCGCAGGTGGAAAAACTGCAGGAGGAAAATGAGGCGCTCAAGGCCCAAGTAGCTCGACTCTCCGCGCAACTCTTTGAGGTTGGCGGTCCAATTACAATTCAAAACTTTGTTCGAAATTATTGGGCATATGCTCGTATAGTATGTTAATTTTCTTTATCAGTAAATGGGATTTACACTCAATACAATTTTTGTCATTGAGTTATTTGCATCTGTATTCATATACAGTGGTTAGAATGTTTTATATATCCATCCATCCATTTTTTAAGCTGATTATCCTCACAAGGGTCGCAGCAGTGCTGGAACCCTATCCCAACTGTCAACGGGCAAACTCCACACAGGCGGGGGTGGGATTAGAAGCCCGGTTCCCAGAACATTGAGGCCAACACTCTAACCAGTTGCTCCACCGTGCCGCAATGTTTTTTGTAATGCATATTAATTCCATTAATTTGGTAGTTTATTATAAGCACATTTTTTAAAAGTAAAAACAATTTTACAGATACATTTTAAGGTTTTCCCTTTTCTCTTCTTTAAGCATCGAATTTAGTAATGGAACCCAATCGTTTGCCCAGTTCTTATTTATTTATTTTCTCCTTGTAGTCATTCCAGGCTCACTTCATCGGACTCGTGCCGGTTTCGCCCCACAGGACAGCAAGGGGACATCGGGCCGACGCCGACAATGCACAAGTACGATAATAGCTATGATCATGGTGCTTCTGGGTGTTTTGTTTCATTTTGGGTGCATTTTTTCCCCACTCACTTCACTCGAGTTTCATGCCATCATAGCGACGATGGGGTCACAGATTGTTGCACTTGTTTTGAAGTGGAATGTGATTCGGAAACATTCAGTCGTGTCTCTCAACTCCCATTAGGTGGCATTCAGGCTTGGAAGAACGCAACTATTTCTGCAAAAAAAAAAAAAAAGTGTGAATAATCATTTCATATTCCCTCAATGGTATGCTGAGTTTGCGCGGTGCTTTTTCTTTTTCTTTCAGGTCCATCTTCACATTCATTGTCTCTGTTTGTTTCTGGGCCTATTGGTTTTTCCCCATTTTGGTTCTTGGTGTGATCAAACCTCTGTCTCACCCATTGTTCATTGTTGTAAAAACTGTATGTGACAAGAGCATCACCACTTTATCGCTGGTTGAGTGCACGCGGAAAGGATTTGTAGTCATTTTTCCATGTTGCAGCCTTATTCCAAAATAGATTATCTTTTCTCCCACCACCCCATAATGAACTACAATTTTTTCATGAAAAATAAAACATTTAGATAACTTTCGCATGCTGCTCAAAAATGAGCTTTGGTGCATTGTTTCCATCGATCATTCTTGACAGGTTTCTACTGTACATCCTAATTAGAGTCCACCTGCGGTAAATTCAAGAATGTATATATTTTTTCCAACAAAACGCGATAGATATTGGAGCGCAAAACAAGCAACAAGTCACAAGATTTGTCTTTAGACCTCTGACAGTGTTGCTCGAGTGAGGCTTCAAAGATGGATCAGCCAAAACACTAAAGCCTCGCTTCTCGAACGTCCCCGTTTTTGAACAAATCAGCTTTCGAACGAAAATTTCAAGATTTTTTTTTTTTTTGCTTCTGTTTTTGAACGAAAATCTGTACTTGAACGCCCACGTCAAAACCCGGAAATAACATAATGCGCGCGGCGCAAGCAAGTGACCCACCCACGACGCGTTTTGTATTGGCTATTCGAACGCAACACCCTCCCCCGGGAAAACAAACAAATGACATAACGCATGTAGCGCAACCAGCGCACTTTTGTTATTCTATATAACGACGCAGCCTCTGTACACAGACTTGTCCCAATAGTGACTGTTGTTTTTCTTCTCATCTCATTCTCATCATCTCGTATTAACCGCAATCATGGCTCTAAAGAAGGCAAGTTGCTTGTTTAAAGTTATTCTGCACTTTTGTTAACAAAAAAAAGTTTAGAAGGCTGCAGATACGGCAGTGTACTCCCAGCCTAGTGTACGGTAATACTAAAGCATACATTTTAAGCAAAAAATGATTTTATTAGATAAAGTATTTAAAGTATACATGTATTTATACTGTGCAGTTTATTATCAGGAAAAGCTAAAAAAAAAAGAAAAACTTTAAAAAGCCTAATTTTTAAGGCTTGGAACGCATTATTTCTTTTTCCATTCATTGTAATGGGAAACATTGATTCGGTTCTCGAACAAATCACTTCTCGAACCGTTTTTTTGGAACAGATTGTGGTCGAGAACCGAGGCATCACAGCATAAGTGTGCCTGGGTAGTGGCTTTTTAGACTCAAAAACACTTCAGGGTGTATTCAATTTTTCAAATAAAGTGATGAAATAACAAAATGCGGAAAAAGTGAAGTGCTGCCAATACTTTCCAAGCGGAGTGCAAAGACCAAATGCTAAGCTAGCCACACAAAAAAAATAAAACAAGTTCTGTAGAGATTAGCGAGGCTGAAGCTGTGGTGAAGTGTACCTTGCCTTTCTCTCTCCAGGGAGCCACGGCGGAACTACGAGCTAACGCCAACGCTGAAGGCTACCGGCGGATTGGCGGACTTTAACACCAATGTCGAATTCGCTCTTCCAAGGCAGCCCCCTCCATGCTTTTTTTTTTTTTTTTTCTGTTTTTGTTGCATCCTCGTAGGAGACTTCACAACGGCGCGGACTCGAACATGTCATTGCGTTGCACTGCTGCTAGGTGGCACACTCACAAGCCAATGAGATTTAATTGGAGACGATCTCAAGTTTGTTCTTTCTACCCAAAACAAACATTCTTGAATGACAAATTGTTTTCTATATCATGTCTAATTGAACATTGACCAAATGCTCTTGTTGTTAATAGACAGGGTAATTCTTTTAAACGCAGCGTGCGTTCTGCGTGTCAAGCTAAGCTACATGCTAATGTTTTGCTAATTGCCTTACTTGACAAAGCTTCTGACAAGAAATCATAATTTTGAATTTATGCTGCTCCTGCAACCATTCAGGTTTTGCCACCTTTTGAGTTTTGTCTTCCTTTTTATGACCATTTGACTTGCACATGCTGTAGTTGATTTATTTTATTTAATTTTTTCCCCCCCTTGCACCACGAAAAATGGATCAGTTTTTCTGGGTTTTGAGAAGGGAGGAAAGAAATGTTAGCTTGTCGCGCACACCTGTTTATTTTTAATTTAACGAGTTATTTATTTTTATTTATGTTTGCTGAAATGACAAACATGCATTCACACTGTTATGTTTATTTATTATTTATCAGGGGGTTTTTTTGTGGCCGGGTATATTTTTATATATTGATTTTATTTTTTTATGGAATATTTCCATTTTTAACAAGGTGACCAAAGCAGCTTTCAAATGATTGGGGAAGGGACTAATTTCGATGTACCCTTTGAACCATAATCTTTTCTTTTAACGACTGTATAAGTAGATAGAGTTCCTGGGTTTGTGCTTTGGTACTTATTTTCACGAACTTACTTTGTCAATGTTGCCGAGATGATTATCATGTTAGCGAAATTTCAATGATCGGAGGAAGGACGGATTTGGGCTGACCTGTTCATCTACACCTATACCCTAACTTCCCACTTGGGGTGAAGCTCACGTCAATTATTTGATACTTATTTTCGCATTTTGACAAGGTTGTAAAAGAAAAAATAATAACCTTGAGGGTACTTGATGTCAAAGTTGGGAAAAGGAAGGATTTGTATTTACTCAATTTGTGCCTGTTGCCCAATTTCCACTTTGAAGTATTGTTCATGGATTTGGTTTCATGGAATATCTTGTATGACATATTTTTTTAAATTCTCTTTAATAGGACATTTCTCTTCATTTTATTTTGTTTAGAAATGGAGCAGGCATCGTGTAATGTAATAAAATAAAGTGTCGAGCTAATACAGGTCTGTTTTGGGTTGCTGTTTTTATTTTTATTTGTTTTTCCTCCTTGAAATGCGCCGAGTTCATTCTTGATTAAAAATGATTTTGATATTTATAGTTTGTGACTGTTCCCTCTCCAGGACGACCAGGACCCCCGAATGGAGCGCATGGAAGCACGGATGACGGAAATCGAGACTTCGCTGCGTAACGTCAAGCTCCACCTCAGGGAGAAGGTGGCTCAGCTCAAAGACCAGGTCAGAATCTTACATACAACCATAATGTAAACAAAATGTGTAATATCACTGTTCGCCTCCATGAGGCGCTGTACTTATGACTAATATTAGTGCTGTGCTGATGAGCTATGAGGAGTTAGACGGCTCATTGTACAGTGTATCTGTCTGTATGTCTTGTACTGCTCCATGGTGGCCGAAGTGGGCACACCAGAAACCCGTGCGATGGCTATTCAATTGTATAACAAAACCGGTTCAGGTTTTTTTTTTTATATATTTTTTAACTTTACGATGTTTTCAGAAAAGTACAATATTATGTTGTTCTATTTACTTTTATATACACAACAAATTAAAATTGCATCTCAGGTAGGATTGTCAAAATGAAAGCGTTGACTCTAATCTTGGCTTATTCTACTTGCAATGGTTTGATACGTATTTTCTCATCGCTCTTGACAAAATTACCGAAATATTACCAAGGTCCAATGAGTAATTGGATTTGCTCATTCATTTCTACCTAGAGCTGAGCTTTTTCCTCGCGGTACACTTTTTAGATTAGTTCGGTTCACGTATTCTCCCCCCAAACGCTTAAAAATATTCGATATTTCCCAGGGCCACAAGAACAGTCGAGTGTGCACGCTGATCCGAGACCTGTACGTAGAAAGCGGTCAGCTGCTGAAGGCCCTGGAGGCAGCCGGGCGGCGACGCAAAACTGCAGAATAGACCGATCGGTCTGCCGAGGGCGACGCAACGCAGCAACACTGTCACGCTGGCTATCACAACAACAACAACAACACGTGTCTCTCCTCTCGTCGACTTACGATTTTAAATGTTACATAATGATGTCATGTGAATGAAGGATTTGAATGAGTTGTTTATGCCAACAGATAAGTCCACATTGGGTTTTTTTTTCACTCAAAATGTACGTTTTTTTTTTTTTTTTTTAATTTTGTTTGTCCAAACTGGTTTCCCACTTTTTACTTCATTATTTTTAAATTACAATGTTAATTTTTAACTTACACGTGGATATATATATATATATATTTTTTTTTTTTTTACAAATTTCCCAATTTTGGGACTACTGTACCATTTTGCTAATATTTTTGTTTCATTGGAGAGCAATTGTTTGATCCCGCAAATGAAAAAGAAGCTTTTAATTTGCTAATTTTAATGTGCACATTTTTTAATGCTCCTGTTCAAGATTGTGTTCCCATATAAATATAACTATAACTGCTTCATTATGCATAAATGCTTATGTTTGTTACCTTAGTTCCATGAGCATCAAAATAAGTATAATAAATGTTTAATAAACACTAACAGGTGCAGATAAAAAAAATAGTTATTGTTCCAAAATGATCCGAATACTACGTGATGAGTGAATTTATATTTTGGTACATTCTAAAAATCTTTTATTTTGTCAAACTAACTTTTTTTTTCTAGTTACGGAGTCACTCTATGGAGGTCAAAATAGCCAAAATATGAAATCTTAAAATCCTTGGTGTGCAGAAACACACTTAACATGTCCATTTCCGCAACAACCCGGGGAACTTTAAAACATACAATGTCTTCCCTGACACGATATGTCTTTAAGAACCACCAGATGACAATTTCTTACGTTTACGATTTGTTTACATGTATTATATTTAAATGTAAATGCGTGTTAACATGTATTTATTAAAAGCATTTATTTTTTGGTTCTAAGACCTTCCGAAGCCGATATTGTAACTCGTTTGTTTTCAAACAGTCATTCCGTTTAAAAAAAAAAAAAAAAAAGTTATTAATACCGTATTTTGGTATTTGGGGCTGTCATGCATCACGCGTGTGCGCATGCGCACAACCCCATCCGCCAGCCAGCGGAGCGGCGTCTGCTTTTACTTAGCATCGGGGTAGGCTAGCTCGCCTCCCCCCCGTACAAAATGCTCTCTCTCCGCGCTCGGGGACGAGGAGAGCGGGGCGGCCGCCGAGCGGAGGGCTTGACAGCGCCGCGTTGTTGACGTACTCGCCCTCAAACTGGAGTTATTATGCTCTCGCGAAAGAAGAGTAAAAGCGAGTCGTCGAAGCCGGCCGAGGTCCACGGAAAGTATGTGAAGAAGGAGACGTCGCCGCTCCTGCGAAGTAAGCGACAAGCTGCTGGATGGTTAGCTTAGCATGCTAGCGATGATGTAGTTGTGGTCCGATTCCTGCCGTTTGCTCCTCAATAACACTCCGCAAGTCACAGTGAGGACGTGGACACATTTACTCGCAGCTTTTTTTTTTTTTGTTTGTTTGTTTCTTTTCAAATTGGGTTGAACTTCGGACACGGTTACGCGCACTATAAACTTTTAAAACAGTCAGCTAATCATGTCCTGGCAGCGTAGCGTTAACACAAAAGTTCTCAGATACTTTTAACATTGGTATTAATAGCTACAGTTCAAGTTATGAGACAATAAGCATCATAATTAATGTCCGCTGTTGTTTTTCATCTCACATAATGTCCTAGTTTGATGCCTAATGGTCCGTTTTCTTTCAAACCCTCTAATGTCCAATTTTGTTCTTTATGTCCCTTTTTTTTTTTTCCTACCTCCAGATCTTATGCCCTCGTTCATCCGTCATGGCCCCACCATCCCCCGCCGCGCCGACGTGCCAATCCCCGACATGGCGCCTACCGCCTACCCGGCGGCCCCCGGCCGGGAGCCGACGGTGGCCCGCAGCAAGAGCTTCCTGCGCGCCGGCTTGCCGCTTCCGCCGCACGAGGCGGCCCGTCGCGAGAGCCATCGCCTGTCTGCGCCGCCGTACCTGCCGCGCAGCCTGGGCGAGCTGCCGCACGAGTACGCCGGCTCGCTGCAGTCCTTCATGACGGACGGGGGCCCCGTGTCGGAGAACGGGGACGCCGGGAGGTACTACTACCACCCCCAGGAGGCTTCCTACTACGACGGGCGGCAGCCCCGGAGGATGACGACCGAACGCTTCCCGGACGACTACCGCTACTACGAGCACGGAGAACACAATTTCCAAAGACTGCAGAGGCAACACACGCCCCCCACGCCCAACAGACCCCCCTCAGGTAACCCCCAATATGTCCGCCTCTGATGCTCAAGGGCCACTGTATGCTAAATGACACGGACAGTCTAAAATCCATAATGTAGGCAAAATGTCGCTGAATATCAGGAGACTCACCAAAATTTTATGGATATTTTGGTGATGGCAGCACGGTGGAGCAACTGGTTAGAGCGTCGGCTTCACCGTTTTGAAAACTGGGGTACAAATCCCGGCCACGCTTGTGTGGAGTTTGCATGTTTTCCCCGTCAGTAAAAATCCAAAATATATTTATGATTGGGCAGCACGGTGGTTCAGCTGGTAAAGCGTTGGCCTCACCATTCTGAGGACCCGGGCTCAAACCTGGACCCGCCTGTGTGGAGTTTGCATGTTCTCCACGTGCCTGCGTGGGTTTCCTCCCACATCCAAAAAACATGCAACATTAATTGGACACTCAAAATTGCCCCTAGGTGTGATTGAGAGTGCGGCTGTTTGTCTCAACGTCCCCTGCGATTGGCTGGCGACCAGTTCAGGGTGTACCCTGCCTCCTGCCCGTTGACAGCTGGGATAGGCTCCCCGCAACCCTTGTGAGGATAAGCGGCAAAAGAAAATGGATGGATGAAACCATGCTTCAACTTTCCCACTATCCCCTTTCACACTGAATTCTGGGTAGCCCCCTTTAAAAGTCTCTTTTAAACCCTCGAGTTGTCTCCTGTCCAAACCAAAAAAAAATGGGTCGGTGGGCAGTTTTCTACGGCGCTTCCAGGTGGCGCGTGAAATAGCGTGCCCGTGTTTAAAGATAGACCCCCGGCCGCATGACCAAGTCCCTTCACATCCGCGCCGCATGTTCCCGGCGCACGTCACGCTTCACCCGAAGTCCGAGGAATGCAGGCAGAGGCTCCCCGGGAAGCCACGCGGCGCGTTTTGCCTCGTCTTGCGTCTTTGAGCTCTTTATCTCCCCGAACATGACAAACATGTGATGGTGTGCCCTTCTTCAGGCGTTCGGGCCTCGTCCACCTCAGCACATTTCTTGTTTTTTTTTTTTCATATTTCCCCTCTTCGCCGCAGGAACCTGAGGGGCAAAGGCAAGAACGATGTTCAAATTCGCAAGTTGCAAAAAATAGCTTGCATATCCCAAAAACAAATCCCAGAAGGAGGAGGGGGGTGAACGATTTCCCGATAAGATTGAAAAGAAAATGTCTCCATTTGACTTTCAACGATGAATAACTAAATGCATATTATTATGCGGTTCCAAGTTTTAGTCACACCTGTTGCTCCCTCGTGCACTTTTTCAGTGTCTCCACATGGACAGATTTAAATGTCATGGGTGTGAACGCAGAAGTTGTTTTTGTTTTGGGTGGAGGGGGTCACGGAAGCAGAAGTGGGAACATTTAGAGGACAATGGCAAACCTCAAGAACTATTGTCTATATTTTGTAGATCTATAAATTGTCAGGGGACCGTAAGAAAACCCTGCTTGGGAAGTCCAGGAACGTTTACACTGTACAAATCTGACAAATACAGTGAACCCCTTGTCGCTTTGCCGATCATCGTTTGTGAACACAACAAATTTTTCTGTAAAACTGGTCCCACCCGCTCCTTGTAATGAGTCATGTTAGGAGAGGAGTATCGAAGTAAATTAGTGCCACCGGAAAACAGAATTTGAAATGTAAAGCGATCACATTTTCAATAGTGGCGACAATTCGCTGTCTGAAATTCACCGTCTGTGCCACCAGGCGGGGTTACTTCAGGTCAGAACCGATCCAGTTACACTTTCTTAGTATGTGACGTCACGTGACTTAAGAAAGCGTAACTGGCTAGGTGTTCGGTTCTGACCTGAAGTATTCCTGCCTGGTGGGACAGACGGTGAATTTCAGACAGCGAATTGTAGCCACTATTGAAAATGTGATCATTTTACATTTCAAATTCAAATCCTGGTGGCGCTAATTTGCTCCCATAGGGGATTAGCTAGCATTAGCCGCCAGCTGATGGCAAACAGCAACACAGTAAAAGCTCCACGGAGGTCTGAGTGCCATGTGGAACTCTGTGGGAGAAAGATGAGAAACGTCTCAAGATAATGCAAAGAAAAGTCGGGATCACTATTGGACCTTTCCGATGCCGATCTTAAGCTCCGCCCCCTTAGCCACGTCCCACTAGCTTCCAAAATGGCAACTGAACAGAACAGGTTTGAAGTCGATTCTCTATTGCGTAGTCCAGATAATATTGGGGTGTGTTTTTTCGCCAAATGCGTCAGACTTGTCCAATCTTTCATTTGAATTGCACGTTCCCCAAGCGCATCTGAGGACCATTTCCTTCGTAACGTTAACTTTTCCAAGCACACACTATTGACCAACCAGCATTGATTGTGGGACAACACGGCGAGAGGGGGCGTGTCAAGCCTGGGGTTCAGACAATCCAGCTATCTGATTGGCCATTATTGTACGCGTGATTGACGGGTCGGAAAGGTCCATTGGCAGTCGTGGAAGTTCACGAGTGATCGGCTGCTCATGACGAGTTGCTCAATTTAAGGTACACTTTGGGACCATCTCACGATTGTCACTTGTTCATACGTATTTAACGTAATAAAGTGACTAACAGCCCAAAAGTTGCCAATTGGTGTTTTTAAAGATTATGAAGAAATGACGGACGGCAGCCTCCTCGCACTTTTGGCACATTTGTAAGGGTTTAAACCATTAATGCAGTCAATCATAAGGGGGGAAAAAATGAGGCTCGTCTACTATTGGAAAGCAAGCATCCACTGTACGAAAAACCTAAACATTTACTTTTGAATTGGACTTCTAAAGTGCAGGAAATGGCTCCCGCTATGATGATGATGGTGGCGAGTCGGTTGCGGAGGAGGCGGAGTACATTTCTGTGGCCTGCGCTCGCATTCCTCTTCCTCGGTTGCCAACTTCCAGTGACCCCTCTTTCGTTCTCTCGCTCTCTCACTCTCGCTCTGTCTCTCTACTTACTGTCACCGCCTTGTAAAATGTATCAGATCCACTTTAAACGCCATTTTTACTCGTTTCGGGGGGTGCGATTGTTTTGTCGCACAGCTGTCGGCTTGAGATAATTTGCACACAATGAGTTCGTCTGCTTCGGGGGGAGGTTTTATTGTTCAAGCGCCGGGTCGCACGCGTGTAAAAATTCTCCCCTTTTTCCTGCAACATTTATCTAGTCGTGCCATCAGGCAAGTAAAATCTTAATTTTAATATCTCCAAGCAAAGAGGATGGAAAGGCTTCACAATATTTGAACTAATACGTAGTGGTTATAAAATACAGTAAAGCCTTGGTTCTTGAACGTCCCCGTTTTCGAACAAATCTTTTTTTCAAACGAAAATTTAGATTTTTTTGCTTCTGTTTTTGAACAAAAATCGGTACGCGAACGCCCCCGTATTGCATGCAGAAAAATCCCAGAAATAACATATTGTCTCGGTAGTGACTGTGGTTTTTCTTCTTATCGAGGACCACCGTATTAACCCCCAATCATGGCTCCAAAGAAGGCAAGTAGCTTGGTTAAAGTTATTCTGCACTTTTGTGAAAAAAAAAGTTTACAAGGCTGGAGGCAGAGTCGCTACAGATACGGCAATGCACTCCCAGCCTCGTGTACTCTACTGCTAAAGCATACATTTTAAGCAAAAAATAAATGTATTTCTTCAATTATTTTATTATATAAAGTATTTAAACTATACATGTATTCCTACTGAACAGTTTATTATCAGGAAAAGCTAACCAAAAATGGTTTAAAAAGGCTTAACTTTTAGGGTTAGAACGCATTATTTCTTTTTCCATTCATTGTAATGGGAAACATCGATTCGGTTTTCGAACAAATCACTTTTTCTGGAACGGATTGTGGTCGAGAACCAAGGCTTCACTGTACCTGCATCTGATTAACCCCAAATAAAGTTCAGCTGTTCTACTGTCATTTGCTAAACTTTTTTTTTTTTTTTTTTTTTTTTGCTTTGTAACAAAATCCTGAAGATTTTCTGCTAACACTGGCTGGTATTTGGAAATATTTTTCAGAATTCCTCAATCAGAAAAACTTGTTGATGGCCACATTGTAGATAAGGGTGCCCCCAGTTGGGCTGGTTATAACATTACCACCGCATACATCATAAATGTAGAATTATATTATACCAGGAATCAAAGAATCATTTGGTGGCCACTTTGGTTTTTAATCTCAAAGTTCAATTCACTTTCATTACAGTATGAACAAAATGGGGCTCAACATTCCTTATCATTGCCAATTTTTATTTTGAAAATCTTTCTTACTCTCGTGCTCTCACTCTCTTCTCATTCGCTCAATATTTGCTCATCTCGCTGAGAAAAGTATTTGTCATCCTCTCCGCAGGCATAGGTCGAATCCAGGCCAAGTCGCTGGGGAACCTCTCCAGCCTGACCGCGGAGGACATGCCCCTCCCCACCGGCTGGACCGTGGACTGGACCATCCGTGGCAGGAAGTACTACATCGACCACAACACCAACACCACGCACTGGAGCCACCCGCTGGAGCGCGAGGGGCTCCCGCCGGGCTGGGAGAAAGTGGAGTCGGCCGAGTTTGGCGTCTATTACGTGGACCACATCAACAAGAGGGCGCAGTATCGGCACCCTTGCGCTCCCAGGTACAGCGCTGCCTTGATTTATGACTTTTCATTGATTCCATGTCCGTATTCATAACGCAAAACGTTCCCCATTCCAATGAATGGAAATGTCAGTTGTCTTTTCCGCCCCCCAAAATCTGGACCTGATGTTGGATTTTGTAAAATTCCACAGAATAAAAAGTCATCAAATAAGTTGATATATATTTTCAATTGAACCCGTTTTCTTGTAGCGTGCCCCGCTACGACCAGCCGCCGCCTCTGCCGCCGCCGCCTATTGCCTATCAGCCGCAGCCCGCCGAGAGGAACCAGGCGGTCCTGGTGCCGGCCAACCCGTACCACACCGCCGAGATCCCCGATTGGCTGCAGGTTTACGCCCGTGCCCCCCTCAAGTGAGTACTTACCGTTCCACAGGAACCTGGTCCTTCGTCTTAAAATGACCGTAGTACACCTTACACGCGTTTGGTAACAATGCTAGAATTTTTTTTTTTTTTCTAAAGGTCAACACTTGTAGTACTTTATAAAAAAAAAAAAAAAAAAAACATTTTCCGGTGGTCCGTAACTGTTATTTGCGCAGGATTGGCTACGAATTGTGAAAATCTGTGAATCGCTGATGCGCCCCTTTAAAATGGGTTAGGAATTGCGTAACGCTTTGACGAGATGGCGGCCCAAACTTGAAACTGATGAAGCATCAACACCCTACATTTAGAATGCAGTAATCCCTCGTTTTTCACGGTTAATTGGTACCAGACCCACCCGCAAAAAGTGAAAAACCGCAGAGTAGGATTAAATGGCGTATCTTTTTAAATTTTCATCCATTCATTCATTTTATTTTTATTCATTTATTTGTTTGGGATTTTTTGTTTGTTTTTTTATTTGTTTACGTATTATTTTGTTATTTATTTATTTATGTTTATTTATTTAGCTTCACGGACCCTATCAATGTGGCGTCCCGCTACAGTACTGTACTAATGTATGCTGTTTTTTATTTATTATATATATTTTTTGTTTATTTATTTATTTTTTCCTTCATTAGTCCATGTCGTCACGACGTGGATGGCGCATTAGTGCGTAGCGATCCGGATTTTTGGTTTTTTTTTGTTTTTTTTTTTTTTTGGGGGGGGGGTGGTCTGGAAATTCCCGATGCACTGAATCCGCGATAGGCGATCCACTAAGTAGAGAGGGATTACTGTGCACACAATTACTGACCCATGTTTCATGCATGGATATTGTAGATGAATTATTCAATACAAACAAACAACCGTCAAATGAGGCTTAGCAATACTATTAGACAGCGTAACATCCTACCTAGCACAAGCTCCTGTGACACGGGCAAAGTAATATGTGCATTTGCTCTTTACACAAACGTTATTAAACTCATCTTGTACTATTTAAACACATGAATAAATTTTGGGTGAAACGGGCAAATTGTCATGTCCAAGTAAACTACGCCACCTAATAATAGTGTGACGGTCTGAGCGCTCCCCCCTGTGCTGAAATGTCTCCTTGTGATGCATGCGCAAGCGTTACGAACAGGGGAACTCTGGGTACGTATTAGACGCTTACTGGGAAATCCCCCGGTCTAATAGTTCCCTTTCTTCTACATCGGGGTTGTCGAACTCATTTTTGTCGCGGGCCACATTGCCGTCACAGTTTCCCGCAGAGGGCCGTTAGGAATGTGAAACCATGAAAATCTTTCACCTCATCATATTTAAAGATGAAATTTATGAGCTAGTTTTGTGATCCCAAATCGAGGGTAATGGGTTTTTGAACTATTGCTGTTGTTTGGGCACAGAATATTTCTTGTGTATCTCAATATTAGCATTTATGATATGACAATTTGAAACTTTGGTACAGATTTAGTACAGTAGTAGATTAGTTTTCGTAAATTTAGTAGATTTAGATTTTTAGATTTAGTAGATAAATTTAGTACAGATTTTTTTACTCATGATTTTCCTTCGTAGGCCACATAAAACCATGCGGCGGGCCAGATTTGGCCCCCGGGCCTTAGGTTTGATACCTGTGTTCTACATAGAGGGAGCTAACCTATGTTATAGCCTAACCCTAACCTAACGTTAAAACAAAAGTTGATAAAAAGATATATATATATATATATATATATATATATATATATACGTTGGCTGTGTTCGTCTTTCTGAGACGTTCATAGCGAACGCGAACACTCTGTGACAAGTTGTGGAATGGCACACGTCGAAGCACGGATGGGGATGTTTCAGACTGGCCGGAAGTTTGCAAAATATACGCGCATGCGCGTTAATCACAAGGAGACTTTTCAGCAACGGGAACGCTCAGACCGTCACACCGGGAGAGAACCAAAGAGAAACTCGTTTTCAGTTTGCGCAAAAATGGCAAACAAAACTGTCAAAGCATCAATGAATTAAAGCTAACAAAAACAACATGGAGATCCGAATAGATGGCGCCAAAGGCTTGAGCACAAAAACATTGAAGGGTGACGTTGTTCAGCGGATAACAGAGGATGCGTTGCAAAGAAAAACAATTCCGGGGCTTCACCGCAGTCGCAGTAGTTGAACCCTCAGTAGACGTCGACACCAAGGACGCCCCCCCGGCGCGCCGCACCCCGCCAGACGTGAACCGAGCTCTCCCGCCAGGTACGACCACATCCTGAAGTGGGAGCTCTTCCAGCTGGCCGACCTGGACACGTACCAGGGCATGCTGAAGCTGCTCTTCAAGAAGGAGCTGGAGCACATCGTCAAGTCGTACGAGGCGTACCGCCAGGCGCTGCTCTCCGAGGTGGAGGCGCGCAAACAGCGCCAGCAGTGGTACGCCCAGCAGCCCCCCGCCAACAGCTTCATGTGACCAAAATGCGCCGTCTTGTGCCTTTTTTTTTTGCTATTTTTCATCAAAATATAGAAATATATATATATTTAAAAAAAAAAACAACAACAACAACAAGAAGTTTTGGACTAACTGATGAAGAAGCTACGATGCGGCAAGACTGGAGAAACAAAGTTGTGCCTTTTTTTAACGACGAACCAAAACGTAGCATTTCTTTGCAACGGCGACGCGGAGGAAGACGGACGGACGGACGGGCGGGCGGGATGTTTCTTCGGATTCTTGGCCCGTTTCAAACATTTTGTAAAGACAATCCACCAGAACGCGGGCGATTATATTTAAGTGTCGATAAGGAACGCATCTTTATTTAATTAAAGATAAGTACAGTATCACCTCGGAAAGATAATAAGCTACTGGAACTTTTGGAAACACTTTCATGTAAGACTTTAAAAAAGAAGTTATTTTTTTGTCTTTTATCAAGACTATATTACCTTTTTTTTTTTTTTTTTTTTTTTTCATTTTTAGTATTTTTACAATATTCCGAAATGACTCAAAGCCATATGTTGCTGGTTGAACAGGACGCTTTGGTACCAGCAGGAAATTTTGAAATATCATATTTTAATATATTATTATATCTAAAAAAAAATGTGTATGCTGGTTCCGCCCATTTTTGTGGGGATTTAGTAGGATTTTGTACGAAAAGTAAACAAGCCGGAAGTAGTAGTCAGTGGAAAAGTAGTTTAAAAAAATTTGAATATAATGAAACTTTATTTCAGCAGTTCAGTTCAAAAAAGGGAAACTCAATGCTTCACTACACACAGGGTGAAATAATTATATTTATTTTCATAATTTTGGTGATTATTGCTCACAAAAAAAAAAATCACTATCTAATTAGAATATGACACGAAACCGTACAAATTATTTTTAAAATAGAAATTAAATAAGAAGTGTACCAGTCATCCTCATCTGTATATCGTAATTCCCGGCCTACAAGCTGCAACTTTTTTTCACAGCCGCTGCGCTAGTTAGCGTTAGCGCCGCTGTGTTGGCGTTAGCACTACCGCGTTAGCACCGCCGCGCTAGTGTTGAACTCTTTCTATGTACCGAGGCTTATCACCAGGTGCGCTCTATAGGCCGGAAATTACGGTAATTGAGTTTCTACTTTTTGACTCAAACTACCGAAATTATTTAACATTTCTATCCTATTCTGATTTATTGAGAGCTGCAGCAGGTGCATCGGATTCATCATGAATCCAACATGTTTTCGCTCGTAACGTGAAATCAGGCCAAAAATCAAATCTTTTACTTTGGTTTTGGTAAAGTCTCGTCGATTTCGGTGCGAAAAGACGATTAACGGCTTGAACGGACCTTGGGATTGGATCGTGATCGTTTTGCATTGTGGTGACCAAGCTGGGTCACCGCTCGCGATAGCAAGGCTCAAGTTTTCGTACAGTTTCCTACTACATCCTCTAGTGAACGCATTTGCAGTTTGTGCAGTTTGAGAGGATGTTTACGGCTCGGAACGCTTTTCCATTTTGGGCGTTTTTTTGCCACAACCTACGCTACAAAAACAACAAGGCGGAGCCTAAAAGGAGTCGAAATGCAGGTTTTGTACAACCTGGTGTAATAAAAACCTCAAGTCTGCTTTCCGCCGTGCTGCCGCTGTTTTCGCGCTCGCGTCGCACGGCACACAACACTGGACTCTCCCACGGGTTTGGAATATTTTAATATTTAAACAGACGAACACAAGTCATGAAAAGGTGCTTCGGGGGCAACACGGTGAAGGCGAAATGCTACTTTGCGACACGCGGCGATCGGTGAGAGCCTTCCATGGTGATGACGTGGAAGACCGTGGAAGACTGCAGAGCCTTTAAATCAGCGGTGGGGGGACCTGAGCGGTGCGAAAACGAGTGACCCACCCCCAAAAATGTCAGTCTGCTAAATTTTAAAAGACAAAGGAAGATTTTGGTTTGAAGCAGGTATTATAGATTCAATGTAGCCATTTCCATAAATCCTCCTAGACTTTGGTCACCTGTACTCTACAGGGATGAGAATTTTCCGCAGACGCGCGGAATACTGAGTTTTTTTCAGCTGAAATTGTCATTTTTGTAAAACGTGTAAATCCGTTGAGAAAGTTTAGGGGGGATCTCTCTCTCTCTCTCTCTCTCTCTCTCTCTCGCTCTCTCTCGCTCTCTCTCTCTCTCTCTCTCTCTCTCGCTCTCTCTCTCTCTCTCTCTCTCTCTCTCGCTCTCTCTCTCTCTCTCTAAGGTCTGAAGTTTGGCAAAGTTATTTTAGTTGTTTGGACTCATATTTTAAGTTTTCAAAATATTAAGATTGCCCTGTATTTACACTGTTAGAAGTAACCAGAGGTCACCATTTAATAGTGTGTTTTATAAAAAAAAAAAATTGTGCCCAAAGGGGCCCGCACCACCCCTTTGAAACCCCCCCCAAGGCGGACATTTTCAGTGTTTTTCCCAAATTGGTCATTGTCATCCCTGACTCTAGACCAGGGGTGTCAAACTCATTTTTCTCGTGGGCCGCATTGTTGTTCTGGTTTCCCTCAGAGGACCGTTACGACTGTGGAACAAAAATATTTAATCATCTCATCATGTTTACATCCATCAATTTGTGAACTAGTTTTGGAATCAGAAATCAAGGGTAATGTTTTTTTGAACTGTTCATGTTTGGTAACACAAAAATGCTTGTAATATCTTTATCCATTTATGATATATGACAATTTGAAATTTTGGTACAGATTTTTACAAGAAGCATGGAAATTGCTAGATTTGGCTTCGCGGGCCACATAAAATCACACGGCGGGCCAGATCTGGCCCCCGGGCCTTGAGTTGGACACCGGTGCTCTAGCCTGACAGACGACACGGATTACGGCCCGTGGGCCGCGGGTTCCCCCACCCCTGCTTTAACCAGTCAACCGCCGGAGGCGCGAAGTCCTTAGTAAAATGTGCACGACGGTGCTGCAGGTGCAAAACGGCGACGTTAACACGCTTTAAGCCAAATAAACGTGCGTCAATGATAGAAAGACAGAAAGTTTGCGGAATGTTTGAGGATCCGTTCCCAAAAAACAGCCGCCGCCAAACCCCCCGGCAAAGTCACATCCAGCTCGGCGGCTCCCGAGCGGTCACGCGACACGCCCATCAGACACAACAATGGTCAGCGTCCGCCACGACTGCATACCGGCGCGCCCACACCACGTTATTTTGAAGAAGAAAAAAAAACAAAACAAAAACATTTTTTTCTGTTTCAAACTTGATCTCTTGACGACACGCGTAACAAAACAGCCGAGCCGTGCCGACGTTTCAGTTCTGTAGGTTGGAAATCCCCTCGCCAGACAAAACATTAGGTACACCTTGCCATCACAATGAGAGCAAATGCAATAATTTTAAATTTGAAATGAACTGCAGACATTTATTGTTGTGCTTTGTAGCGTTTTTATCATATTTTGGCTCGCTAAATACTGTACACGGTGTCCACAAAGTCGCTTTGCGGCTACAGCAAAAATTCGGTCTTTTGCTTTCTGTATATTTAGTTTTGTATTAAAACAATTACAGTATAAAGAACCTTTATGGAGATCCTGTGGAATTTTTTTTTTTTTCAAGAAAACGTTGATTTTAAAGAAATTAAGTATGACTTGAAAAATTAAGCAATATGGGCTGTACAATTAAAAAATGTAAATCATTTTGGGGAAATAAAAAAAAATTGTACACTACTCTGTGTGTGTGCAAACAAATACTTTTTTTTATATTGTGACCTATATAATGTGTTCAAAGTTAGTAAAATATGAATAAAAAACAATCTTGTTGCATTCACGCACGCAACCACTAATAAAAACAATGTAAATAGTTTTTAAAAAAATTGTGTATATTCTATATAATTGTAGAAAAAAAATTGAAAATTAGGGTATTGCAAATGTGTGCAAACCATTATATATTTTTTTATATTTTGACCTGTAAAACTATAAAACATTTTGAAGTAGTATAAGCACGTTATGTACATGCAATCACCCTATACTAATAAAAACAAAATGAATGAATTTGAATAAATATCTCAACGGGGATTAAAATAGTATCTGTACAGTTATCAACAATTACAAATGATCAGTATGATAAAATTATCACAATTGGGTTTAAATATACTTCCGCTTGAAATGTTTTCTTAGGATAATTTGTCATTCTCTGACGATGCCGACGAAAAACGAACAAAAAAAAGCATTATTAGCATTTTTATCGGCTCTCGTGAGTGTGCAGGTGTCCCTAATGAGGTGACCCGCGAGCATTGAAAATATGAATTGATATTCTTCCCCAAGAAGAAGAAGAAACAAACGAGTCCCGCTTCCCCCACCTTTGGTGTGAGCAGTTTCAGTGTTTATTCCATATCCTACTAGTGCGCCAAATTGCTCATGTCCTAGTACTCGCTTTGTCCTCACTAGTAAGAGAATTCAGTGCACTAAGAGTACAACGACTGTCTGAACTCGCGAAATTTTTTCACCCCACCCCGACATCGTATGACATTTCGAGGCACTAGTAGAGGAAGTACCGTAATTCCCGATCAATAAACCGTGACCTTTTTCACACGCTTTCAACCCTGCGGTTTATGCGGTGATGCGGCTAATTTGTGCATTTTTTTTTTTTTCTAACGGCCCGCAAGGGGGCAATCGAGGGGAAAAGGGAGGAGTGAGACCGGAGGAAGTGACTTTTACCAGTCAGGCTCTGTTAGCGCTGCGCTAGCGTCTCTGTGATTTTTACCAGTATGTTTTTATTTTTTAAACCGGCCCTGTTAGCATTAGCGTGGGGTTAGCGCGGCGCTAGGGTTAAACTCTCTGTGTACCGTCTTTCTTCGTAACTATCTCGTGTTTCAATGTGGGCACTTGTGGCTTTTACACGGTGGCGGCTGTATGTACCAAATGGTATTTCCTTGACAAATGTACTGGGCGAGGCTGTAGGCCGGGAATTACGGTACATGTTAGCATTAGCGTGGGGCTAGTGTTAGCGTGGGGTTAGCGCTGCGCTAGGGTTAAACTCTGTGCACCGTCTTTCTTCGTAATTTCTCGTGTTTCAATGGGGGCACTTGTGGCTTTTACACGGCTGCGACCTATGTATGTACCAAATGGTATTTCCTTGACAAATGTACTGGGCGAGGCTTATAAGGCCAGGAATTACGGTACATGTTACGAGTGAGGCGAAACTGCCCGCTCGTTGACATCTGCAGGATTGTCGTAAAACTAGTGAAGCTCTGTTATGTTGACGAGTATTTTATAGTTTCACAAGTTGTACTTGTAGCTGTCAACCAATGCACGCTTTTGCCTCAGTAGTAACAGGAAACAGGAAAACGAGAATGATTCTACTAGTGCGCCCTCGTCATTCGAGAGATACACTGATCATCGTCCAAATTCAAGTCGCGAGTTGTTGACGTTTTGGTGTGTCTTTATAAGACGTGCTGCCGGAGGTTGGGAGCTCCCCGCAGTTTTTGTTCAAATTTTAAAACAAAGATGTCTAGCGTCCAACTAAAGCCTTTTCATCAATATTGTTTTTTGTATTCCAAATTCGGGACCAACATTTTCCATGTTACTGCAAATGAATATTTGTTGCAAATATTGATCTCCTTGACTACTAATAATCCGTATCAGTCCATCTCTAATTGACTTACGAGTGAGGACAAAGAACGTAAACAAGCGAAGACCTTTGACCCCCCCCCCCCCCCCAACACATGTTTACTACCTCCCCATCCGGGTGGTGAATGGCCGCTGAGCTGGAAGATGCTGACTTGGTGAAGATGCTCGGGAGTTTTGAGTGGCGTGTACGTGAGCGCTGTACAGTCCGCGGTGAGCGAGATTAAAAGCGGCCCGTCAGTCCCGCTTCCTGTCGCGCTCGTCGGCCGCCGTCGCCGCCGCCCCGTCGTCGGCGGCCTGATGCCCGGGGAAGGCGTGCTGGTACAGGTGCCTGTGATTGGCCGCTACGTTGTACAGCTTGTGCAGCGCCTGCGGAGGAGTCACAAGGCGGTCACGCTGCAAGACTGGGAAAACGTATCACGCGGGAAAGATGAATAGCACGTTTCTTACCTCGTTCGTGCTCCCCTGCGGAGGCGGCAAAGGGAAAACACATGGTGAGTCAAGGAATGCGATGCAATGGCCCTGTCACTGAATCAAAGATTGCCTCCATCTGGTGGCTGTTTGGCTGCACTGCAACCGCCCGGCTACTTGGGTGAGTACAAATTCCGGTTGTTTTGTGATGAGTTTTGACTGAGTGAGGAACGAGGGATGAGCAGGTCGAAGGAACGAATGGATTAACAGTCAGGGAGGGAGAAAGCAAAACGGCGGGTAGATGGATGGAATGATAGAAGAACAGATGAACGCTGCGACCGACCTGGTCCCAGAGCGCCCCGGCCACCTGGTCGATGACGGCCCCCAGCTCTCGGTATTCCCCCGAGTATCGTATGTAGGCCCAGGTGCAGAGCGTGATGAGGGCCAGGCCCAGGATCATGTTGCACAGGCTGGCCACCACGTCCACGCCCACAAAGCCCGTCACGCCCGCCGCCACGTACATGACGAAGATGACCACGAAGAGGGTGGCGGGCGTGCGGGCGGCGTGGAAAATGTTTTTCGAGTCATTGTGCTTGATGTACTGGACGAACACCTGGTCCACCTCGCTCGCCAGCTGCTGCAGGTAGCGGCGGCTGAACTCCTCGCCGCCCATCTTCTTGACGCCGCGGAACAGCGCCAGGGCCTCCTCGCGGATGACGGCATGGCGCGCCTGCAGCTCGCTGGGTGCCAGGAAGGGACGGTCGCCGCCGCACACCTGAGGGAGGACACCGGGAGAGGTTAGCGGCGATAAAACCGGGTTGGCGCGGGTCTCCCGGCGGACGCACCTCCTCCATCTTCTTGTTGTACAGATCCTTGGCCGCCGCCACCGCTGCCAGGTTGTTGGCCTCCGCCGTGGCCTGACACAAACGGCATTGTGAGGTTTTTTTTGTGGTTCTACTCGTGAGGTCTACCCAGTTACCTGCAGCATGGATTTGGGATGAGGCAGCTCCTCTCCCTGGTAAATTTTGATGTAAGCCTGGAGCACAAAGACAAGAACAGCGTTCATGGAAAACCGGACATGTTTTGAAATACCGAGGTATTCCCGACCTTGAAGTACTCCAGCAGCCCTCTGCAGGTGATCTTACTGCCGTTGATCTCCTTCACGTCGATGTTGCGAGGACTCAGGAGCCAGGGGACCAGAATCTTCAAGTTGTTGATGAACTCTCCGTCAATCTCTGTATTCATCGACAGACCCTTTCGTGTTTGTCAACAATGGTCGCCAGGGGTCTTCTGCGCTGCTCGACAGTGTCGGACTATGGCTGACCGTAAGTGAAACCGTGACAAAGACTTGCTTGGGGATTGCTCTGCCGCATTTTCCCTATCAAACATTTTCCGAAATGTTCGGTGTGCTCATCTGATTTAGCAACGCTAGCTAACTTAGCTGTATGTCTTCAGCTGTTGACTTCCACCAAGGCCAAAAGCCATGCGGACCTTTCTTTGGGGACCTTTCTTTGGATCTCTCCACTGGAACCTTTACTGGAATATTCCGTCAAGGCTGCTGTTCTCTGTTAAGCTAGCCCACTATCAGCTGTTAGCCAACGCTAGCTACTCCTTTTGCTAACATGGCGCCTTCGAAGGAGCGTGGCAATAGTGGGAAGGGGGGCTGCCATTAGTTAGCGAATAGCAAATGTTGTAGGACAACTACTACTCGCTACTTTAGTACCTTTGATCCGTCCATCGAAGTGCGGGTTGGTGGCCACCTTCAGGCCGGGGTGCGGCATCAAGAAGCTGGAGATGTTGGTGAAGCACGAGTGGATGTGTTTGCGCACGTTCTGCAGCTCCTCGTGCTGGTTCTCTGAGATCTACGTGCACGGTTTCAAATATTAACTATACAAGTCGCTTTTGAAAGGTTTCCGGGGAAAGTCGGGTCCTTAAGCGCTGACCTTGAGCCTCTTTTCCAGGAATTTCATGCCTCCCTCCTGTCCGTATGGAAACTCATACGGGAAGCTCCAGTCTCGGATGAGGAATATCATGGACTGGGGAAAGAGAAGAAAACCAAGGGTGAGATACACGATGAAAATGAGTACTTATAGGAATACTACTCAAAGGTACCTGAAAAGGTTTGAGGAAAGTCTCCTCCATCGCGAGTCGGCCGTACTCCGTGAATAGCTGTTTGGCGAAATCCCACAACGGAAACGTTATGATCTGTGTTTTGGTGACGTCGACTGCAACATACAAGCTAAAGTAGGAACCGTCCAGAACGAGGGCGGGTCCAGTTATCTGCCCGTCTTGTAAATACTGTACGTACAAGTTGTGGCAGTGCATGAACAAAATACGAAAAACCGAATCTAACGCCTAACCGGCCTCTTTTGAGCTGACGGTGTTGACTGACATTTTCAATACTCGGTCTCTTAAAATATTCCGACACAGTCGACCCCCGCATACCGTAATTCCCGGCCTAGAGAGCGCGCCAGTTTATAAGCCTCGGTACACCGAAAGAGCGTTAGCGCCGCGCTAGCTTTAAACTCTTTCTGTGTACCCGAGGCTTATAACCAGGCGTGCTAACGCTAGCGCCGCATAAACCGCAGGGTTGAAAGCGTGTGAAAAAATTCACAACTTGTAGGCCGGAAATTACGGTACTTGCGGTTTGGTACACATGGCTTCACTTATTCGGCGATTTTTCTTCAAAAGTTTGTTTTCAATTACTTTTTTTCCCGGAAGAGGGGGGGGGGGTTCAAAGAACCCCAATTACATTTATTAAACTGTTAATTCCTCGTTATTCAAGAATTTTCTGGGTTTAAAACAGGGGTCTCAAACTGGTGGCACACGGGCCATTTGTGGCCCACTGGACGATATTTTGTGGCCCCCATCTTAATGTTAGTGCAGTCCTCGAGTTTTTTCTTTTGTTTTTTTGGGTGGATCTGATGAACCGACCCATCAAGGTGGGGTACTGTATATGGCTGTCGGGGGGCGTGACATCGACTGGGTTTGATTCAAGCGGAGGAGCATTTTTCAGTGAGTGAAATTTACAGCTGTGTTGCCATGGAGAGAACAGCCAGCCAATCGCAGTTAGGCTTTCTTAGTCACGTGACGTCACATAAAAAGAAAGCATAACTGCGATTGGCTGGCTGTTCGGTTCTGACCCGAAGTAACCCTGCCTGGTGGCACAGACTGTGAATTTCGCACAGCGAATTGCAGTCGGTTGAATTGTTAACATTGAAAAGTTACACTGAAATGCAAGTATTGAAAATATGATCGCTTTACATTTCAAATTCAAATCCTGCTGGCACATATTTGCTTCCATAAAAGTTCAAATCTGGTCAATTTGAAAACGTACCTGCAGGTGCTGCAGGTCATCTTCTTGGACGTTCTGGGAGATGTTGTAAACCTACACACGGTACATCACTTTGTAATATGTTATAAAGCAGTTATAAATGAGAGATATTGTACAGTTTTTTTCGACACGAGCCCGACTTTATTTTGACTGACAACCGGCGGGCCGCGTCCTGTCTGCGGCCGTCTGAGAGCACGCGTCGCGGAAAACAAGCCGGCGCATTTTTGTGGCACGTGGACGGAGAAATCCGTTAAGGCTCATTCATCATCAGCTAAATGCCGCACCCGTAAAGAGGTACGATTCTGTTTCATCACCAATCCACCAAATTATAAATTCCCTGAAGCGGAATAGTAGCAGAAATGTCAAAATAATTGCCGTTGCTTCGCCCCCCCCCCCCCACCCCCTTCCACATGTCCACAAATGCTTGAATCTGGGAATCCGAACGCGCTAAATACCCCAAACGGCGCTACTTGTGTGCGTGTCCGGTACCTGCATGGAGCTGATCATGGTGCTCAGAGCGAAGACGGTGGCCGAGTCGCGCAGCGTGGACTGGCTGTCGAAGGTGCCTTGCGTGTCCATCAGCAACACGGCCACCTGCGTCACACCCGCACGCGTATTTAATACTCGTGGGTAGTAAAGAAGTCATTTAAAGGTCCACTGTCACTAAAAATCATGAATTTGATTTTTGGTATGTTATTAATGAAAAAATGGTACGGACCCATCCGTTTTTTCACCACAAAATATGATTTTGACGTGTATGGCTTTTTGTAACTTCCGCCATGAAAATCCTCTCGAGGGATTTGTTTTCGAGAAGAAACAGGAAGTGACGTACAGGGCAGTAGCGCACTCAAGCGGTCTCGTCTGTTTCTACTAGTTTTACCTGCGGGACGGTAGCTTGTTCCTTCGTGTTAGCCAAAATGCCGGCTTGTTGTATTGCTGGATATAGCTCGAACACTCGTGAGGATGGATTCGCTCTTCATGCTTTTCCAAAAGACTTGGTTCGTCGTGAAAAATGGAATGCGCGGGTGCAAAGGTCGAGCGCTTTGTGGGTTCCAAATGACCTTTAAGCGTGTATACAGCTACTAAAAAAAAAAATAATAATAGTTTGGGGTGGTAATCTTCTCAGAATGTAAGAAAAGATCTGCGGGAACCTAAGTCAGGGGTGCTAAATGTGTCGATGTACCCGTCGGGGCCGAGCACGGCTGTGGACGAGCCGCTGCCGAAGCTGTGCCTCGTCCGCCGCGATCACGGCTTCGGCCGGGGTGGCTGATTCCTGCGCCGAGCTGGGGTGGGTCGTCGCGGTGCCGGGCCGCGGCGGATCGGACGGAGGGCGGTTTGGCCGCGGCGTCGTCATCTCTTGCGGGCGGCGTTGTTTTTTATCACCACCGCGCGCAGGAGGATCGGTTGGTGGTTTGGCCACATGCAGTTTGGCCGTGATCCGCATATCATCTAAGTCTGACTCGAAACGATGGGGTAATATTGCCCCGGTCACTTCACTCGGTTGTGAGATGTTCTGTTCTCCGAAAAGAGCTTCTGTGTCCGAAGGGGCGTGTCCCATAGCAGGGGCCACGGCGTGTTTTCAACGGCGGATGTCCCAGTGTGACATCACGGACAGAAAATGCAGCCAATATTGCGACCACTTGGATGTCAGATGAGACTTCCGCAACCTTGCGGATGGATGACGCGCTCTCCGCTCATATTTATTTTTTTGTATCGACATTGAAATGAATAATGTTATACATAATTTTCATTACAATATCTATTCTATAGGGATGACACCTGACCTTTAAGTACAATTTGTGGCTTCTCGGGCCCCGCGAGAACGCAACAATAAGAGCAGACTCCACCTTGGTCCCGTCGGGCCGGTCCACCTGGAAGACCTCGCTCCAGATCTGGATGCCGGTGGTCTCCCGCTCCGAGCCGCCCCGCCAGGAGAAGCCGGTCAGGGGCTCCTCGGCTTGGCCCAGCCAGCTGTCGGACCCCTGATTCGGACAACGGGAGTCAGAATCTAACGGCGCGGCGGATTTATTACAATGTCGTACCGGAATCAACCCTTATTAAAAACGTTCACTGTCAAATATCCACGTGTTTAATAACAGGGCGTGGTTATTGATGGAAAGATATGTTTGAAATAATTCTTGACATGACAGACTATGCGTTGTCGGTCAGGGTACCCACTTGGTTGTACATGTAGCGCAGCATGAAGTCCATGAGGAAGGACTTCCCCTTGCGGAAGGCCCCCGCCACCGATATGGCCGCCACCTCCCGGTCGCGCACCTCCTCGGCCAGCAGGATGCGGCTCAGCGCCGCCTCGTCCAGCTCGAAGGTGTGGTCGTCCTTCACCAGCAGCACCTGAATGGGCCGCGCCCGCCCGTCCGACTCCTCCTCCTCCGAACTCCAGTCGTACATGTTCTTGTCGCCCAGGGACCCTGAAGGAGACGCAAAAATGTTACTTGTTTTTTGTTGAGTTTTCCATCCATCCATCCATTTTCTTAGCCGCTTATCCTCACAAGGGTGACAGGGAGTGCTGGTGCCTACGCCAGGTCTCAACAAGAACTGGTCGCCAGCCAATCGCAGGGACACAACGAGACAGTCACACTCAAAATCACACTTAGGGGAAATCTATCCACCTATCCATTTTCTTTGCTGCTAATCCTCACAAGGGTCGCGGGGACTGCTGGAGCCTACGCCAGCTCTCAACGGGCAGGAGGTGGGGTACACTCTGAACTGGTCGCCAGCCAATCGCATGGACACAACCAGACAAACAGTCGCACTCACAATCACACCTAGGGGAAATCTATCCACCCATCCATTTTCTTTGCCGCTTATCCTCACAAGGGTCGCGGGGACTGCTGGAGCCTACGCCAGCTCTCAACGGGCAGGAGGTGGGGTACACTCTGAACTGGTCGCCAGCCAATCGCATGGACACAACCAGACAAACAGTCGCACTCACAATCACACCTAGGGGAAATCTATCCACCCATCCATTTTCTTTGCCGCTTATCCTCACAAGGGTCGCGGGGACTGCTGGAGCCTACGCCAGCTCTCAACGGGCAGGAGGCGGGGTACACCCTGAACTAATCGCAGAACATGGAGACAAAACAATCGCACTCACAGTCAGACCTAGGGGCAATTTAGAGTGTCTCATGTTTTTGGGATGTGGGAGGAAACCCACGTGGGCACAAGGAGAACATGGAAACTCCACACAGGCGGGGCCGGGATCGAACCAGGGTATCTCAGAACTGTGTGCCCAAGACTTAACCAGCTGCTCCACCGTACTGCCGTCTAATCTACGTGTTTGCGTAAATCTATCCATAAATAAAGCCGTTAAAGCTGCATAACATGGATGCTATTTCTGTTAGCCCATCTATGGCGTATTGCATTGCACATTGGGAGTACGCCAGCAGACTTTTGTCCCTTATGAGCTTCGGTTAGATGTTTGTTGCATGTTGAAACTTCAACTGGGAGTGCCAGTAAAGAGCTCGAGGCAGGTTTTGCTCAATATCTGCTCCCAACTCGGACGATGGCTCATATCTCGAAAAAAATTCTCACTTCGATCACTCGCAAGTTGAGGTACTACTGTATTTGTACACAAAAATAATGTCATCTTTTCCATATGATGTCCTCTTTAAAACAAACAACTCATTGTTGATCTTGAGACGCATTTCTATGATTTTTTTTTTCATAGTGTCACATTTTGGGTTGCATATATTTCAAACAACAACAAAAAAATGTCTGCAAAAAAGACCTCGCCCAGGCGTCGCCCACTCTGCTGCATCTCACGCCAGTCGGCCATGCACAACTGGGTCGCCCCCTGTACCAACTGCTAAACATTTTTCATACATTCTGCATGATTACATAGTAGTAATAAAACAAGACGCCTGCTGAAGGTGACTTCTTGCGATTTAGCGATTCGCCCATTACATAATTACACGTCACTGAAAACTCCCATTTCATCGCACGGGCCTTAAAGGAGACATTTACGTATCATATCTCACTATGTTCGTTTTTTTTTTTTTTTTCCTTCTTCTAAGGCTCGCCGTTCATCATCGTTTGTTGTGATGCACACAACCCACCCCCCCCCCCCGCGTATAAAATGACGTCGCCCAGGAGGCCGCGCTGCGAACACGCATAAAAAAGGGTGAAAAATATAGAAATGGGGAAGGGGGGGGGTGAAAAAATTAGATATGGCACGTACACTCACCCCAGCTGTCTCTGTCTTTGCGGTGTTTCGCCATAGCGCGAGGCCCCCGTCCCGCACCCTAAATATGTAACCAAAGTTTAAAATAATAATAATAATAAAGAAATCTCTCTGATGTCTCTCCCGGTGTTGTTGTCGCGTCCGCTAGTGCAGCAGCTCGGAGTTTGCGCTCATGGGCGTCAGCGAGGAGGATGCGCCTGGAGAACGACGACGACGAGGAAGAGCAGGAGGAGGAGGAGGAGGAGGAGGAGGAAGAGGTGGTGGATGATGATGAGGATGATGGCGCTTGGAAGGCTCTGGGTGTGACGCGCCGAGATGCCACCAGGGGGCGCGCGCGCTCGTCTGTTGTCCGCGGCCAGCCAAAGAAAATAAGTCAAATAACCTCAACTCAAAGTATCCCGCACATTTATTTTTTTATTATTATTTTTTTCTTTACACACGACACAGTTCTGAGGTCCCTGGTCCCAAAAACGTGCAACATTTTATCGGACACTCTAAATTGCCCGTAGGTGTGATTGTGTGTGCGGCTGTTTGTCTCGATGTGCCCTGCGATTGGCTGGCGACCAGTTCAGGGTGTACCCCCGCCTCCTGCCCGTTGACAGCTGGGATGGGCTCTGGCCCTCCCCGGCGACCCTCGTGAGGATAAGCAGCTAAGAAAATTGATGGGCGGAGTGTTGCTGCACTATTGATATTCAAATGTGCTTGACTTTTGAAACCCATTTCCAGTACATTGGAGTATAAAAAGCAATACCCACCCCCCCCCCCCAAAAAAAAAAGATGCTTGGAAAAAATTTAAATTAAATTGTTACAAACATAATTTCAATTCAATAATACTATAAAACATAAGAATAATGCAGACCAAGAACATCCTGAGAAAATGTCCACATCTAAATTATACCTAGTCTGACATTAAAAAACGGATGATGAATTATTAAAGCAAAAGCAAAGCAAATTTATTTGTATAGAATATTTCATACGCGAGGTAACTTTACATGATTAAAGGCATTTGAAAGAAAAGAGATAAAACATTTAAAACGGGATAAAAAAAACAATAAAAATGACAAACAAAATATTTAAATAAAGACAAAATCGCATACAGTACAAGTAATATGATCAAAAAGCAATGTATTATAAAAAGCATACGAAAAAAAGAAGAGTTTTCAACCTGGATTTAAAATATTAATTATATGTGTATATTATTAATATTAAGGAAGTTTTATGTTGTTTCGTTTGACTCCACTCATTTGGGGACATTCGTGTATGGTAGTTCTGATGCAGTTTCCACAAGATGTTGTGCAAATGTGGTGGAAACTCGGACAGTATTACCAAAAGTGGTGCGTTTCAAAACTTTTGAAGTCACATATTAACGAGGTGCCATGAACGCATCAGTATAGGATGCTCCTACGTCACCCTTGTTAGCGTTCTACCAGTAGGTGGCGATAAAACACGAAATCACCTGGAACGTGAGTTACCTTCTTTACTTATCATAAATAGGACAATAGCAGAATGTAACTCAAATATAACTTTAATTGCATGAAATTGCTTGTAAGACGTCATGCAAATGTTCCAATTATATACGATCTAGAGTGTAGTTATTTTGTTGCAAATCCGTTGTCACAATTTTATAAAACGCGGCGTACAGTTTCGAATTTTGCACTAGCAAGAGGGCATTTTGACGAGGTGTTTATGAATGCATCATTTTATAAACCAGTCCCCGCTGTTACATTCCACCGTTAGGTTGTTGCAAATCCGTTGTCACAATTTTATAAAACGCGGCGTACAGTTTCGAATTTTGCACTAGCAAGAGGGCATTTTGACGAGGTGTTTATGAATGCATCATTTTATAAACCAGTCCCCGCTGTTACATTCCACCGTTAGGTGGCGGTATAAAACGATGAACCCTGGAATGCGCGATGCCTTTGCTAACCGTCGTAATTATAACAACTTCAACAACTAACTCGATATTCAAACGTATTTTTAGACGCTCAAACATTCCCTCCTGGAAATAGAACGTCATACAAATGTCTCAGTTATAAATTACCGGGATTTTTTTCAGCCTCCGTATTGTGTGCAATAAAATCACGTATTGTCATGTTACCAAAGATTAAGCCGAACACAGCGGGAGTCTATTTTCTACAAGGTGTTCATGAACGCATCACCAGGATCCTGAAATTTACGGAGATTAACAGCAGCCGACTGTTGTTGTTTTTTAAACATTGGCGGATTAAACCAACACACATGGAGTTATTCGTATTATCCACATTTTGACGGATGGCGTCTTTTTTGGGAGCGAGACTGTCCGTCTGCTGACATGCCCGAAAGGAGTTGGTGGCTCCGACTGCTGCCGCTCTGCGAGGTTGCTGCTTGGCCGAAAGACAGCCGCTGAGAGCCGCCTCAACTTTTCCCGAACGCCTCGCGAGCAAAGGAAGGACGCCCGCTTCATCGACTCTTCCTTTTACAGCGTTATTCGACGATAAAAGTGTCGAATGGACATTTGAAAAAGTAATAATGCACGACCGAGTCCTCCACGCGAACGGTAAGCGGGGGGGGGGGGGGACTCAAGTTTGGAGAAAATAGCCGTTAGCATTAGCCGCCATGCTAACTACCCCGTTTAAATTTAATGGTGGACGTGGGCTAGGCTACTTCCTGGAGCTGTAAGTGTCAAGCTAATGTTGTGGGACGTGCTTAAACGCATTCGCAACGCGTTTTATTACATTATTAATGCCGTTATATATCCCGTAACCTATTTCAATACCCGTGTTTGAATTTATACAGATTTGTGTTTTCAACAGTTTACCAACAAGTAGACTGCACCCTGAGGAAATGGTGTGCAGTCGAGAAGTCAAGAGTTCATGAAAATGCTGCACATTTGACTCAAATTTAATTTTCTTTTTAAAGATTCCAGTGTAGTTTATTGATCATTTGCAATTTACATGAACTGCACTGAGATGTTTTTTTTTTTTTTCCACCAGTAGTTTTAAAGTCACCAAACTTGTCTTCCATTCATCCTCATTAACAGGCCTGCTTTTTACCACGGTTGTTTACTTCCTTCAGTCTGCCTTTTTTCCTTAATTTTATACCATCCTAGTATATTTTCATTCCACCCCTTCTCCCCTCCATCATTTATCCTTCCGTGCATCCCGGTTTTTCCTTTCGTACCATTCTTTTTTCCTTCCTTTTTGGATCATCTTGTTGGTATGCTCGCTTCTTTCCCTTCATGTGATCTTTATTTTCCTTCCATTAATTATTCCTTTATTACATAACATCTAATTTCCTCATCTCTTCCCCTTCCTTTCTTCCTTTCTTTCTATAATCATCGGAGTAGGTCAGACTGATTATGGATTTTTTTGAATTCCCATATTTGGTAGAGTAAAATTCATTGGTCAATTAGAAAAAAATATATAGAGAGAAATAATATAGCAAAAAGACAATCCTTACACCGATGAATGTGAATGAGAGGCATGGTTTAACTTTCCATTGTAAAAAAAAAAAAAAAATGGCAAAAATCAGCTGATCTTTGTTTAACTATTATTTTTCTCATATGTTGCAATGTTAGTGTAATATAATATATAAATAAGATTTTAAAAACGGCCAATCTGAAAAGGCCAAACGTTTAATTAATCGGTCAGCACTGAATTGTAGTTTTTCCTTCCTTTTCATTAGTTTTTCTTTCCTCCTTCCCCACATCCTTCCTCCCCTAATTTTTGATCCCGCTTCCTTCCTCCCTTCATATTTTTTGTGTACCATTCCTTGTTTCCTTTATTTGGGTTCCATCCATTCATCCTTGTCTCCATCCTTTTTAAACCACCGTCACCATCAACCGTGGTGCGCTTTCAACGGTGTGAAAGTTTTCAAAGGTCACTCCTAATCGTGCCTTCCATCCGTCCTCGTTGCAGGCCATGGCGCAGCCACAAGGGCAGTCTGAATAAAGCGAGCGCTCGTTGACTTGGCTCCAGCGAATAGCCCGCACCGGATTCTCCCTCAACGCCAGAGCCACAATGGACATCTTTCCCAGGCCCAGCGGCGAAATACAGCGGAGGAACCCTCAGCACGACTTTGAGCTCATCCAGAGGGTTGGCAGCGGCACCTACGGGGACGTCTACAAGGTGCGCACGCCGATGTGGCAGTTTCGGCGGGCTGGCTCTGCGGGAGGGACGCCACTTTAACCTCACTTTTGTTACTTTTTGAAACTACACAGTCGCAGCAATGAGGGAAGCACGGAGCCGCCTCTCCACCCCCCCAACCCCCACCCCCGCCCTCTTAAACTTGCTGACTCGCTGAACATTGACCAATGACTGATTAGGCCGTTGAGTATGTTTGGGATTGGCGGATATTCCTGTTTGATTTAGTCGGGACGATGACAAAATCCGATGCGGGCCATCTTCCCGGGATGTGAGAAAACAATGGGAGTCAGGTGGAGCGCAGTCCTTGTTTAGGGAAGTTAACGGGGCAGGGGTTACAAATGTAGAAAAGAGAAACTCGCAAGGTACTCTTTGACCGACCACTGCGTGAGATTGTTTCTTACATTTCTTCTGGCAAGAATACAAATTTTTCAAGGTGAGCTAGGTTGCCTAGTTATTAATTTGAGCTCAAAACAATTGGCAAAGAATTTGCGAGTCAATTTTCTCGGCCTTAATGCGCTGTGGAAAATGTGGTGGCACGTTGATCCCAGCAGTGGGACGTTTCCTGCAGAAATTCCAAAGATTAACTAAAGGCTAAAATGAGAATTCCTCACATTATGCTGGCCCGAAATGAAGCGAGTCGTGCGGTCTGAGAATGTCCCCGGTTATCCATCTGCTGCAGATAAACGTTCAGCTCTCATGCCCCTCCTCCTTTTCATAGAAAAGCTCTGTGGCCAGACCCCCCCCCCCTCCAACCCCAAACCCCCAATCCACCATCCCACTCCCCCTACAAGGCCGACAGTGGAATGCTGTGCGCGGAATTCTGGTATTCCTCCCGCTAAATCTGAACACCGCTGTGGTTTTGTCCACCGGCGGAAACGCCTGAGATTTTTTTTTTTCCTTTGTCGGGGTGTGATTGGGGGTAGGGGGGGGGGTCGCAGATCATTTGACTCGCGCTGGATTAAAAGGGCCGGCCCGTCTTGACCTCAATCTGGAAGCCAGACCTGCTTAAATGCAAAATCTTCCATGTTGTTTTCCCCAACAGCCATTGGGAAAGTGGTCCCAAATGGATGGACGACATGGGCAAAAGTATCGGGGCAACAACAGGAAGGTCACTACAGTTTTTCCTCATGGTGCATTGAGACAGAGCCCTGTTGCCAAAACCAAAAACCACCAAAAAAAAAAAAAAATTGCACCCCCTAAAACATAGGTGTCAAACTCGAGACCCGGGGGCCAGATCTGGCCCGCCACATGATTTATGTGGCCTGCTAAGACAAATCTAGAGTGTCAATTTCCATGATTCTTGTAAAAATCTGTACCAAAATTTCAAATTGTCATATATCATAAATGGTAGAGATATTACAAGCATTTTTGTGTTACCAAACATGAACAGTTCAAAAAACATTACACTTCATTTCTGATTCCAAGACTAGTTCATAAATTGATGACGTAAATATGATGAGATTATTAAATATTTTTGTTCCACAGTCGTAATGGCGCTCTTGAGGGAAACCTGAACGACAATGTGGCCCGCGTAAAAAATGAGTTTGACACCAATTTACCAGTCGATCTACGTTCCTCCCCTCACCGACGGGCACGAGCTGAGGGTCGTGACCGAAAGAATAAGAATCCGGATCCAAGCGGCCGAAATGAGTTTCCTCCGCAGGGTGTCCGGGCTCTCCCTTAGAGATGGGGCGAGAAGCTCGGTAATCCTGGAGGGGCTCAGTGTCGAGTCGCTGCTCCTCCGCATTGAGAGGGGCCAGATGAGGTGGTTGGGTGAGGTGTTCCGGTCACGTCCCACTGGAAAGAGACCCCGAGGACGACCCGGGACACGCTGGAGAGACTGTGTCTCTCGGCTAGCTTGCGAACGCCTCGGGAACCCTCCGGAAGAGCTGGAAGAAGTGGCTGGGGAAAAGGAAGTCTGGGTATCCCTGCTGAAGCTACTTCCCCCACGATCCGACCCGGAAAAGCAGTCGATGATTGATGGAAACTCCTCAATTTACGTCCTTTCCGAGGCACTAAGATGCCACAAGATATGGTTCTAAAATCATATTTATAAATTGTTGAATCAGTGAATGTTGAACCCCGAATATGTGGGGTTCACTGTGTAGAGGGGGAAAAAAACCATGTATGGCGTTCTTCTCATTGTTCTCGGAAGACTTTCTACACGGTTTTTGTCCATCCCCAAGGGGTTGTTGTTCCACACCAAACTCATCCAGGCGTGCCCATTCTGGACCCTGCTAAGCGGACCAGGAACAGGAAAAGGAAATGAAGCCGAAAGCCTTGACAGTTCCAAATTAATCTTTTGACAGCGTTAAGGTTTCAAGGGATGCTTAGGGATCCTTTAAACACTCAGCGTTGACATACTGCGCAGCGTTTGAAAGATCACCACCACAGAACAACAAACACTTTTGTGACCTATTTTGGATCCTCCACATCCTTTAGCGTTCAAATCCATTTTACATTTGACAGGAAGCAAAATGGAGTCTGAGCGTTGTGCCCGCTCTGTTTCAGGCTCGCAACATCCAAACCGGAGAGCTGACCGCGGTCAAGATCATCAAGCTGGAAGCAGGTAAGAACGCGCTCCCGCTTCGACCGGCAGCGGGATTATGGGGGGGGATTAACCCCACCCAGATCAGGTGGCAACAAGGGAGGGGATAAAGCCTTCTGTTTTCTCTTTCGTTCGTTCGCCGTGTTGTTGGCCAGGTGGCTGATCTCACATCCATTTCATATCCTACTAGTGCGCTGAATTGTCCATGCACTGCTGCTCGTTGTCCCCACTAGCGCGCTCGAAGGACCGCTAAAGCGGATTGACAGAACTACTCAATACCACGCTTGAAACTCAAATACATAAACTTTAACGCTTCTCTGGCTAGACTTTAAACCTCAATTTTAAACCTTACCCTTGCTGAAAACTTCAATTTGGGAAAAACTTGAGTGAGGGTTGAAGATTTAATATCTAAGTCCAACCGCTGTCTCGAATCCTAATTTAAAAAAAAAACCTCAACCTTTCTTCGAAACCATCGAATCCATCCATCCGACATCCATTTTCTTCGCCGCTTTTCCTCACGAGGGTCACGGGGTGTGCTGGAGCCTATCCCAGCTGTCAACGGGCAGGAGGCGGGGCACACCCTGAACTGGTTGCCAGCCAATCGCAGGGCACACAGAGACAAACAGCCACACTCACAATAACACTTGGGGGCAATTTTAGAGTGTCCAATTAATGTTGCATGTTTTTGGGAGGTAGGAAAAAAAACGGAGTGCCCAGAGAAAACCCACGCAGGCACGGGGGGAACATGCAAACTCCACGCAGGCGGGTCTGGGTTTGAACCCGGGACCTCAGAACAGTGAGGCCAACGCTTTACCAGCTGACCGACCGTGCCGCCCCCATCGAGTCTACTTTTTTTTTTTTTTTTTTCTAATTTAATCTTTCAATTTATTCGATTCAACCTTCGTCAACGCTCTGTCATATGCTCCAAAACCTTAGCTGGGCATATAACTTTAATTTGAAACCCAAATCTATGCTCAAAATGTTCACCTCTGTTCAAAATCCTAATTTAATCATTTTTACCATATGCGAGAGTGTTGTGACTCATCTCTCAATCAATGAGGAAGTCTCGTCATGTATTTTTTTTTTGTTTGTTTTTGTACGGGGACGTCATAATCACTCCTCTGGTGTAAATGGCTTTGTGATATCAAAACTGGTCCGACCAGCAGATTTGACGGCGGCTTCGGCTTCGGGATACAAAGGTGCGGCCCGGCCCTCTGGCCACATAACAGTCAATCATCCAAAGGGCTGTTTTTTTTTTTTCAAGACTGAGTGTCTGAGTTCGATATCTTTCACTTATTCCCTAATCTCTGATCACGATAGTGGATTTTTTTTTCTCTGAAGAGGTGTCAACCATTTTTTAGAATTTCACATTCTTTATCCCATCGATTTAATCGTGTATCCATCAGTCGGTTTTCTGTACAGCTTGTCTTTAACGTGTTTATTACATGTTCTTTTTCAGTGAGTCTTTTAAAGTGCACCGGTGGCTTTATAATATGCATTTTGTATCAATAGTAGACTTCAATATCACGGTATAAATTGAATCCATTCATGCTAAGGGTACGTATTGGGAATTAAACTTAAGTTTAAGAAGTAATGAATGTATTTATTGATGGGTTATATCACCAACAAAAAAAATCAAAGATATAATGTAATTCAGAGTAAATCTGTTGCTCAGAATTCACAATTAAAATTCAGCCCTGTAGGTTACAAACAAATAAATAAAATTGCCGATATATATTCAGTATGCAGTAATAACTCATTTATCACGGGGGTTATGTTCCAGGCCGCCCCTGTGATTTCTGGCCTACAAGCCGCGACTTTTTTCCACACGCTTTCCACCCTGGAGTTTATGCGGCTAATTCGTGCATTTTTTTCTTTTCCTAACGGCCGCAAAGGGGGCACTCGGGCGGAAGAGGTAAAAGTCAGACCAGAATATATTTGCCGAGGAAGTGACTTTTACCGGCCATGTCAGCGCCCCGCTAGCATTAGTGCCGCGCTAAGAAAATGGATGGAGTGTGGTTGTAGTTTGCAAAAGACATATTGCACTTTAGCGTCTGTTATTAAGTGTCAAATATGCTCAGACTTTGGGCATTCTCTTTATTTTATGCATTCTTTCCTCCTGGTTCCTGCTTTTTTGCTACGTGACTCTACACTAACAGCGTGTGCGGAAATATAGTTACAGTACTGCGAAATCCCGCAATGTCTACGCTCACAAGTCAAAAAAACAAACAAAAAAAAAATCGTCCTATTGACATCTAATTTCGAAAAACATATTGCTGGTAACATGTATCTCCACTTTATAAGGATTTTTTTGTAGCCTTTTCAGTGAACTGCATGGTTCACTCTATAGAGTAGCTACTGTGTGTTAGTCCACCTGGAGAGGAAGTGAGGCATCTACACTAGAGAGCATTGGTTTCTTTTTTTGTCTTAATTTTTTTTTTGCAGCTCTGAGTCAAGTCACTGAAATGAGCCTTTTTCCCCAAATGTTTGCGGCCGCCGTGCTGCTGACTCCTACGTTACTGTCGACAAGCACACAACGCTGAGGAACACGACGAGGCTTTAAAATGACCTTGACGAAGCGACAGTATATTTTCGATGGCTGCCGACAAACATGCCAGGAAAACATTTCACGTCACTGCATTGGTGTCATATTTTTAACCCCGGCGTTGAATCCTTCCTTGATACCTTATCATTACCCTTGTTGAAAAACACAACAGGTTTTGTAACATTAATTTGAAACCTTAACTCAGTCTTGAAATCTTAATTTGGGACCCTAATCCTGGTTTGAAATCCCAATTTAAAACCGTAGGCAAACCTTAATTTGAAACCCCAGCCCCAGTTTTAAAAAAAATCCCCAACTTTTGTATGAAAACACAAACCATCTTGGGTCTTAATTTGAAACATTATACTTAGATTTAATATAGCAACGTGACAAGTGGGTGACATCCTTGTGGAATTTTCCCAAAAATATAACAAAATATAGGCGGCACGGTCGGTCATCTGGTAAAGCGTTGGCCTCACGGTTCTGAGGACATGGATTCAATCCCAGACCCGCCTGTGTGGAGTTTGCATGTTCTCTCCCGTGCCTGCGTGGGTTTTCTTCGGGCACTCTGGTTTCCTTCCACATCCCAAAAACATGCAACATTAATTAGACCATCTAAATTGCCCGTAGGTGTGATTGTGCGTGTGGCTGTATGTCTCTGTGTGCCCTGCGATTGGCTGGCAACCAGTTCAGGGTCTACCCTGCCTCCTATTGACAGCTGGGATAGGCTCCAGCACTCCCCCCTGACCCTCGTGAGGATAAGCGGCAAAGAAAATGGATGGATAGCAAAATATGAAATCAGCACTTCAGATGCCTCAAAAATCGTCCATAACAAAGGCTTTTATGGGTAAAAAATGATTGCTGAAGTACATTTTTTCTATTTTGCTGGCCACATTGCTCTTCTCACCAATAATGTTCCAGTTGCACTAGTTAAGTTCCGTTTTTAGGACTAATGATTTCGTTAGAATCATATCAGAATTTTGAGGCGAGCACACAGCAAAAAAGTAAATAAAAATTTTCTCTGGAACCCTTCATCCAATTTTTTAAAATCTTGGGACACGGAATTGTCACACTGTCACTCGCAAATCTTGTCATGTTGATAATTGACACTTCTTTTCTCACCAGTGTTTTCCACTTCTACTCGTTTGAAGGACAAATGATGCCGTTAGAAACATCACCAATGTCTTGGACTTTTGACCCGTATGAGTCATTGGTGAATAATTTTAACTGAAACTTGTCGGACAATCGGAGAAGGAGTTCCCCAAATAACAGACGAAATCAGACAATTCAGAAATGAAGTCAGACTGTTGGAATCTAATTTGAAGGCTTTTTTTTAGGACCAGATATAAAAATGTTCCCCAAAAGGCATTTTTTTTTTCCTGGGACAACAAAGAAAAAAAATTCTTGATGTTTTGCGCTCAGGTTGAAGTTGGCATTCTGACCAAACTCAGCATTTTGACCGTCATTTTTGGGAACGCTCGTCATGTTGCCGTTTGAAACCCTAACCCAAGAGCACCGAGCCGTATCAGTGGAGGTTTGCACAAGCAGCAGCAAAGTCGTGATGACATCAGGATGTAAAGCAATATTTACTTAGCAAATACTGCAGCACATTATCTGTCTGTCTGTTTTTTTTGACATGGACTTTGGTCAATTTGAACCTCGCTATAATCAATTACACCAGCACAATTGCAAGCATCTGGTTGGAGTTCCTGCAATGTATAATAATAATGTATACCTCTTGTGCGGAACATTTAATAACTGGAAGCCTTGAAACTGTTCTACTGCAGCTTAAAAAAACATTTGAAACTCCAATTTGGTACACCTAACCCCGGCTGCAAGCCCTAATCTAGTGTGTGTGTGTGCACGCAAACGACTTCTGCATTTGGCAAAATATGTAAAAGCACTTCCTCTTCGCTTGGGTGAATGGCGACGGGGACCATGATGTCGAGCCTGTGGAAACTTAAAACATTTGTTGTTTGCATGTTGTGTTTTTGTTTGCTTGTTTGTTTGTTTTATACGCGGAGGCACCAAAGTTGACAATAGCTGATGTTTTAGGGTTCATTTGTGTTGATTATAGTTGTATAAATAATGAGAAACGCATCTGACTTTTGTCCGGCAACAAGGAAAGGGGGCGAGGAAGATTGCAAGCTCAGTTTGTGATGTCATCAATCCTCATTATGCTCATTAGCACACACGGTAAACGATCCTGTTTTCTGGGTTTGGTCACGTTCCGAAATAAATATAGCGGATTTGAAACCCTAACCCCGCCTTTAAACCTCAATTTAAAAACCCAAACACTTGTTGGAAACCCTAAACTTGGATTTAAGCCATCATTTGAAATTCTTGACTCTTGTTTGAAACCACAACTTTGACAGGAAACGCTAACCTCATCTTGAAACCTTTTTTTACAAAAACAAAAGTTTTCCGATTTTTCTCCCTGCAGCGCAGACGTTAATGTGTGTTTTTTTTTCTTTTTTTCCGTTCCGTTGTGTTCCAGGGGACGACTTTTCCATCATCCAACAGGAAATCTTCATGGTGAAGGAATGCATGCACCACAACATCGTGGCCTACTTTGGGAGCTACCTCTGGTGAGCGCGCCGCCGGATCGAGCGGTCAACAAGTTGCGGTTTGAAGGGGCTTCGAGTCCAGTGGTGGGAAGTCACATGCTAATTGATGAGTCACCGTACATTCAGGCCCCGCCACAGGGGGTGCCTCGTTTTGACGGGAAGTATAGCCGCTCCTGACTTCCAGAAGGTTTGACAGCAGTTCTCTGATACCGTTGCGTCAAAGCGGTCGTATAAAAACACTTTGATTTCCTGGCCACGTCCAGCAGGAACAAGCGTTAAAGCGCCCGGTGTAAATCCCATTCAGTGAACCTTTTCATCATTTTACAACACAATTTGCTTGTAAGACAAATCATTGTTCCCCATTGAAATGATTTTAATCTGTTGCCGCCACCCAAAAAAACACCAACAAAGATTCTTTTGTCACGTGTTTTAAATCAGACAAACGGCGCTCTACAGTAAACGTTGCCAAAATGCTGGTTGTGGTTAGATTGGCCACGCCAAACTGAGTGCACTACACCAAGAATTTAGAAAATGAGATGATTGCTTACATATAAATCGAGTTGTTGGTCTTTGGTTAAAAAAAAAAGAATTTTTTTTTTTGGGGGGGGGTATTTTATGTAATATCGCCTATGGAAAATCTGCTTTAATAAAATTTAAGTTCAAATTATAAGTTACATTTTTAAAATTATTAGCTAATTAATTGTAATTACATTCATTATAAAAAAATAATGTAGAAATCTGAATTATTTTGTTACAAAATAAACTGCATTCTTTTTTTTTTCTTTTTTTTTTTTTTTTTTTTTTTTTTTTTTTTTTACACTATCTAGAAATGATGTGGCCCATCCGTCCATTTTTAAAAATCAAATGTCCTCGTTTGCCCACCCCTGCTGGTCTCATATAAAAAATGTATTTGTGTAAGGTGTCGTATTGTAAATGTATGAAACTGACTGAATAATTTCCTGTGACCTGCTCAGTCGAGAGAAGCTGTGGATATGCATGGAGTACTGCGGTGGGGGATCCCTGCAGGATATTTATCATGGTGAACTTTTTTTAAAAATTATTATTATTTTTTTTTTTTAACCATGAACAGATGTCTTTTCTGTGCTGGACTCACAGAAATATCTCACATGTGTTACAGTGACGGGTCCTCTGTCAGAGATGCAAATTGCGTACGTCTGCAGGGAAACTTTACAGGTGAGTTGCTCTTTTTTCTCTCTAAAATCATGAATCACTTGTAGGTAACGATGACTGATGATCTTGACTTGCGTTTTACAGGGTTTGGGATACCTGCACACAAAGGGCAAAATGCACCGTGATATTAAGGTACACACACAGTCGTACATTTGTATGTTGTGCCTTGTAATAGTCTGGCCTAGAAATGACCTCGTAGCACTTCTCTGCACGACTTCGGCAGTGAGGGCTGAGGAGACCTTAAACAGTGGTGCCTCGGTTCTGGACCACAATCCATTCCAGAAGGCGGGTTGAAAAGGGAAATGTTTGAAATCCAAAGCACGTTTTCCCATTACAATTAATGGAAAATGAAATCATGCGTCCCAAGCCTAAAAAGTTTTTTTCAAAGCGGTTTTTTTTTTTAGCTTTTCCTGATAATCAACGGCATAGTAGAAATACATGTATAGTTTAAATACTTTATATAATTAAATCATTTAAGAAATATATTTATTTTTTGCTTAAAATGTATGCTTTAGTAGTAGATTATGCCAAGCTGGGTGTGCATTGGTGTATCTGTAGCGACTCGGGCCCCAGCCTTGTAAAACTTTTTTTAATTAACAAAGTTGCAGAGTAACTTTAAACAAGTAATAATAAGGGGGAAACACAGACTAAAATTATTTTTTATTTGCACAGAAAGTAACATGTACAAAAAAATGGAACTTTCAACTAGAGGTTGGGTTAATGGAACAAAAGAAAAAAGCAATGCAAAACAATCAATTGTTTCAAATGGAGCGTCCCAATGGCGAACAACGGAGCGTATTCCACTTCTTTGGCAGAATTTTTCAAACCTTCCTCGACTTGCTTTGAATTCAAAGCCCTCAGGAACTAGACCAGGCTCTTTTTTTTTTTTTTTTTTCAAATCTGTATGCAGATTTCTAGCTTTGGCGGAAATCCCTTCCTCGCCAATACTATCCCCAGCTAACTGCTGCTCGTTTTTCCTCTGAGATCTGTGCCCTCTGCTTGGTTGCTCCTTTAGCAGTGTCACTTGCTTTGAGGGCATCCTTGTGTTTCAGAATGGTGCTGATTTTTGGTATCAGAAGTATTTGTCGCTATCGTAGGATGTTTGGGGCCCCACATGCGTGTTATCTGTCGTTCTCTGTGCAGCGAGCCCTCCCCATTTCCTCCGTTTGCAGGACGCTAGCGCAGAGGCCACCAAAAGAAGCGTCTCGCTCACCTGATGGTGGCACGGACGTGGAAAGTGATGCGTCGTGCGCACGGAATAACCCTCGGGTGTGTTTGTGTGTTTCCAGGGCGCCAACATACTTTTGACAAACGACGGAGACATCAAGTTGGGTAAGCGGCGGCTCTTGCGCGTCTTCATTCCTCAGCTGTCTGCAGCTGGTTTTGCAACACTGAAAACTCCCGTGTGTTGTGTGGGATTTTGTGCATGTGTTTGCATGCGTGCGGGTGTTGTTTTGTACATTTATTTATTTTGTGTGCTTTTTGTGGATGAGTGTGTTTGTGCACAACGCGTGTTATTTTATGCACATTGATTTTTGTGCGCGTGTGCCTGTTTCAGTTTGTGGTGTGTTTGGTTATGTTTGTTTTGTCATTTTGTGCGTTTTATCTGTTTTTGGGTGTTTTGTGTCATATGCATTTACTTTCACGTGTGTGTTGTACGCTTTATGTATGCTTATTTGCTTCGTTTTGTGTGCGCACGTGTTTGTGCGAGGACAGCCGACTTTGGCGTAGCAGCAAAAATAACAGCCACCATCGCCAAAAGAAAGTCCTTCATCGGGACGCCTTACTGGTAAGTTTGTCTCCAGCCAGGCATTTAAAAAAGTAGCTCCAGAAAGAAGCTGAAATCTCCCGATTCCCGTCCCGACGTTGTGCAGGATGGCTCCGGAGGTGGCAGCGGTGGAGAAGAACGGTGGCTACAACCAGCTTTGCGACATCTGGGCGGTGGGCATCACGTCCATTGAGCTGGCCGAGTTGCAGCCCCCCATGTTTGACCTCCACCCCATGAGGTATACAGTGAGCAACAAAAGAGAATGAAACATTGCGTTTTTCAACACCAAAAAATTCAACCAAACTAATATAATTTTTACTAAAGTCCGCTATCTTAATGCCAACACGTAATCCAAATCGCCATACATGGGTTTAAGGATATTGGCACAATTGTTAGGGTATTTAGAAACCTTAACATTAAAATCACAAGTGTACATGATCATTCCATAAAAGGATTAGTGCAATTTACATGACTTTGTGGCTTATTTAATGTAGTTCTGGCTGTACAACCAGTATTACAACTATGCTGAGAAGAATAATGTCATAAAATTACACAACAGATTTAATATTCTTCTTAATATTGTGTTGAAGAAAAAAAAATGGTGAAATAACAGATCAAATTCCATTGCCTATTACTGTAATTCCCAGCCTACAGAGCCCACCTGGTTATAAGCCTTACCGAGTATATTTGTAAATGAAATACCGTTTGGTACATACATACGCCACAGCTGTGTAAAAGCCGCGAGTGCCCACATTGAAACCCACATTGCAACAGGAGATATTTACAAAGATAGATGGTACACAGAAAGAGATTAATGCTAGCGCGGCGCTAGATGCTAGTGCTAACGCTATTTCGGTTAAAATAAAATTTACCGGCAAATATCATTGAGACAGGCCGGTAACACAGCAGCAACACGCCAGCGCAGCGCTAACAGGGCCGGTAAATGTCACTTCCTCGGCATATATTCCACCAGTCTCATTCTTACCTTTTCCGCTCGAGTCCCCTCTTGCGGCCGTTAGGAAAAAATGTACAAATTGGCTACATCACCGCATAAACCGCAGGGTTGAAAGCATGTGAAAAAAGTTGGGGCTTGTAGGCCGGAAACTACGGTAATTGAATAATATTTGAACCAAACACTAAACTCATTTTTATTCTATTGGGATTTTACGGGTCCTTTCATTGTGAAACATTGTGAAATTGTGGTCTGCATAGTTTGAATCAAAGCAGCTGACTTTTTTTTTGTTGTTGTTGAATTTACTGTTTATCTTGTTTTTCAAAAATGTAAATGTTAGAAGCAACTGTTTGTCGTGTTTCTTCATGCAATGTCGCCGCGTGTCTAATTATCCGAATGCAGGAAGCCACAAGAGCTGTGTGAATGCATACTACAGATGTCTTTACCGTTATCCCTTTATGCGCCAGTTTATTCCAAATTTAATAGTGACAGTCTGATCCTCTGTTTAGGGCCTTGTTTCTGATGTCAAAGAGCAGCTTCCAGCCGCCCAAGCTAAAAGACAAAAACAAATGGTGAGTGGCCACCCTTACAGTGTTTACTTTATAAACCTTCCTTAGAGGATGAGGTTGGGACATTTTGTTTGCTTTTTCAAACTGCAGGTCTGCTGCATTCCACAACTTTGTCAAAGTGTCCCTGACCAAAAACCCCAAGAAGAGACCCACAGCAGAAAAACTCCTTTCAGTAATCAAACGCTTCGTTTTTGTAGCAATTCTTCCGTCAGCGCGTCCGCCTAACATGGTCGTTCCGCGCAGCACGTGTACGTGGCGCAGACGGGCTTGACGAGGCGGCTTGCCGTCGACCTCCTGGACAAGATGAACAACCCCGACAACCATCAGCATTACAGCGAGGCGGACGACGACGACCTCGAGGTAAAGTTACAGACGCATTCGCACACGGAAATGAACCCTCCTGGTTGGTTGTGAAAACTCACTCAACCTTTTTTTTTCCATTAAAAACAGAATTTTAGAATACGGTGGAGCCTAGAGATACAAGTAACTTTACTTAGTTTTTCAAAAGCGTCTAGATGATTTTTCATGTAATTTTGTATGTTGCATTTTAATTTAATTTTGTATGTTAAATTACCGGTAGTTAAAAATAATAGTAATTTGCAAAAAAAAAAAAAGTGAGAAATTGGACATTTCTTCCATCTTCTAGTCCGAGGAAAAAAAGAAAAAAAAATCGTATTTGTTTAAAAAAAAAATTTAAACATTTATACGAACCCCAGTATACCTGGAGGTTTAAAAACGTTGGTAAAAAAAAGTACCTGGTTCCTGTTAGATTTTATCTAGTGAACCAGACTTCTTGCTAAGGCTGAAGTGGTGTGAATCAAAAAAGAAGTAAAACAAAGACAGCAAACAAAAAAATCAGGTTTAATATTGATATACAAAGGCAAACCCGTGTACTTTTGTAAAAAAAAAAAAAAAAAAAAAGTACTATCGATACAAAAGAAATGTCATCCTGACAGTGATGACTTATGTCAGATATGAGAAGCTGCTGAACATGTTCTTTGAGCTTATCACTGTTACAGGGAAAAACTGCTGCCAAATGCAAGCGTGAAAACTGGTTTTTGTAATGGCTCATTCACCTGCGGACACACACGGCACATTTCATCCAAATCAGATAAGATGAGAAAGTAGGGCTTTTATTTCAAAGCGTAGTGGGTCTTTCCAACGTCGACATCTTTCAACCCCTAAAATGACAACATAGCAAGTGTAATTCCCGCAGAGAAAAAAGGTGTGCAGAGCCATTCTCACATTGTGATGCGAAAGGAGCCCGGTGGGAAGTAATTCTGGACTCAGTCAGTGGCACTGATCCTTGCTAAAGTTACGGTGACCTATTACACAGCATCTTGCAAAACGTTAACCACAAGTTGAAACCTTTCCAGGAGGCAAAATTTGTTTTGAATATCATTTACTTTTCTTTTATAAAGTAGGGGGAATTATGGAAGTGTAAACCCACATTCTAGTGCTGATTACAAATGAACAGAACATTGCAAAATTGCGCTATTTGAAAAGGGCTGCGTAGACTTTTTATCTGCCCTTTTTTTCCCCCTAGATGAAACAAAATGCAAAGAATAACGACACCAGAATTCCAGTGTGACAAACTGTGTCCAATCTGTTCCGCAGCCCCTCTCCGTGGTCCGACACACCATCCGCTCCACCAACAAGCATAACCGGGCCGAGAGGACGCGCTCTGAGATGGCCTGTAAGTAGGGGGGGGGGAGTCCCTAAATTCATCACCAACCCACCCGTATACCTTCACTTCTGTTTGCAACCCAAGAGTTTAGATCACTCGAGGTCCCACTACGGCACATTATGCACTAGCACTATTCCAGAATTATGTGTGTCCGTGTGTGTACGCCTGCTTGCGTGCTTCGTGCACGTAAGAATAGCACAATACAACCTAGACGGATATCTTTGTCTGTGATCCCGCGCTGCATTCTGCGTGATTTAGCATCCCCGCCCCCCGCGCACACATACCCCTCCCTCAATGTGTCTTTCTCACCTTGAAGCAAACAATGGGACAGAGCAAGGAGGGCCGCGATCCCCTCAAGGGAGCCGAGCAGGTCAGTGGCGGCACAGCGCGATGATGTGCGTTTGTGTTTTTTGTAACTCCCAACACCCACACTGTCGCGTGGTCTTGTTGTGACACGTAAACCCTCCCCTCTAAAAAATGTGTGGCCCTCTTCCAGGACTGACAGAAATAGAATAGTTCCACCAATAACTAATGGGATCCTAACATTTGACTCATACCTTACTCAGCATTTTCTCGTTATTTTTTTGTGTGTGTGTGTGTGTGTGTGTGTGTGTGTGTGTGTTTTTGACACTGCAGTAGAGTAGACTCGTGATTTGGAACGCTCCATCCCCCACCCCCCCCATCTAACCTCGTTTATATTGGATCTTGAATACTGAGATAAATGTGAGATTTGTTCATATTTCCTGAGATCTGGTTAGTGTGTAGGCCCCATGATAAGTCAATGAAGCACAAGTTGTTCTTTTTAGGCCCGTTTGCTGTTTTTGGGTTGAATCCAAAGCCTCAATGCAGAGATCCTACAACATTTCCACAGTGGCGCTGAGCTATTTAGCCTTCTGCAAATTTCATACAAAACACCGCAAATCTCCGTGCTTTTGCACAGATATGTAGCAAGGCTAACGCTAGCTTACGCAGAGAACCGTCAAAGCGGGAGAGCCAGCATGTGGACTTGGGCTTTCCCCTAGCGCAGCTGCTTTGAAGACGCACATTGGCAGCGGTGATTGCCTTGAGAGCTGTTATTGTCATACCCAAAATAATCGGTAACACGTGACTGGTAAATAGCGGTTTAGCACCATATCCTCACTGTTTAGTACTACATAGTTCTCAGTCTTAACATTTTCACCAACCATCTGCGTTACAAGTACAGTACAACCTCGGTTCTTGACCACAATCCGTTGCAGAAAGCGGTTCGAGAACCGATTTGTTTGAAAACCGAATCGATGTTTCCCACATCTGCGTTATAAACAATAAAAACACGCGTCGTGGATCTGCTGGTCGGGCCGCGCGTGTTGTGTATTTTCTCGGAACGTTCGAATTTACAATAACAAAGCACGTCGTGGGTCAGCTGATCGGGCCGCATGCATTACGTTAGTTCCGTTTTTTTTTTTGCGGTGCGTTCGAATTCGCTAACGCCGCATGTCGTGGATGAGCTAGTCATGCCGCGCGTGTTATGTTTTTTCTCTGCAACTTTGAATTCACAATAACGTGAATCAGCTGGTCGGGCTGCTCGCGTTATGTTATTTCCGTTTTTTTTCCACGGTGCGTTCAAACTCCCAATAATGCAGCACGTTGTGGGTCAGCTGGTCAGGCCGCGCGCGTCATGTTATTTCCGTGATTTTTGGCGGCGTGGGAATTAACAAAAAAACACGTCGTGGGTCAGCTGATCCGGCCGCGCACGTTATGTTATTTCGGGGTTTTGTCGCAAGCATTCGAGTACCGATTTTCGTTTGAAAACAGAAGCAAAAAAAATCTCAACATTTTCATTCGAAAACCGATTTGCTCGAGAATGGAGACGTTCAAGAACAGAGTATTCACTGTACTTGTCTGAATTTGCTGTACATTTTTGAGTCAACTTAAAAAAAAAAAAGTTACCTCAGGTGACATCATCTTTTTGACTGACTGTACAAAATAAAGCTAAAATGATCATTCAAGGCATTGACCCCATTTTCACTCTGCCTTGGTCCAATGAGATAGAAGGTTTTGTTTACTAGTCGTGCCATCTGTTCGCGCTTGAGCTTTTCTGACCTGGAAGTACGTGGAACATCATCACGAAACAGTAAATACAGAACCGTGCCATGTAAAATGAGAACATAAGAGAATGTGATTTACACGCTGTGTGAAAGTGACTGTTGAATTTCCCGTTTTCGGCCGTGTCGATCACCGATGCTCTCTCGTGTCAAAGATAAGTGGGTCACCATTAAAAAGCTTCTTACTTTCGTTGGCAGTCGACAAGTTGCAGTTTGAACCCCCGCTGCGGAAGGAAACTGAGGCCCATTCGGAAATGGTGAGGATCAAAAAGTCATATTAATGGCGCCGGCGTGCAGGTCTATCAAGCCGCTCCTATTTATAATTGTGTTTCCACAGGATGTGAGTAAAGATAATGACTTCCCGTCCCCCTGGAGCCCCTTTGCAGAGGGAGGAATAACAGCCAGGTAAGCCCTAGGTGCCATTGTCAAGGCAACTGCTCTGTTTACACCCCCCCCCTTTTTTTTTTTTATTTGGCTTTGTCTCTCCCATGCACGTCCACAATGAAGTGTTTAAACTCATAACTGCTTGACTCACTGATTCTTAATGAGCATGATCTCCCCCCTGCTTGCTATTTGTTTGTTTATTCGTTATATCAAGTAAGCAGGCTCCTTCTCACGTCTCCCTTTTTGCTTTGCTTGTCTTTCTCTGCCTCTCTCCCCCCCTCTTTTGTCCGTCGGCCTGTCTCGTCTTCTCACCTCGCTCCCCCTCACCGAAGGAGTCTCCTCAAAAGCGTTGAGGACGAGTTGTTCCAACGGTAACACTTAACACTGTTGTTGCTTGTGTTCTACTGTTTTGTGCATCTATTAGTCCACACACTCACTCCCCGAATCCCTGCGACATCCTGGATGGATTTAGGGATGGGCGATTAATCGATTCTGATTAATTTGTGACATACACATGAAGGACCGAGCAGCTGTCAGTAATGTCATCGCACTGGGTGCTGTGAGGGTTTGCATCACCTTGTAACATTTCCGTCCAAAGAAATGTAGACACCCCTTCTCCCAACAATATTTATTTTACGACCCTTATTAATTAACGGTCAACATTAGTCCCAGAATGCCACTGAGGAGTGTAACTGCCCATTCTGCTTCACCCGTTTCCTCGCTGCAGGGGACACGTCGCTCACCTGCAGGACGCCGTTGAAGAAGTGGAACTGTGAGGAAACGCTCATGTTTAATCACCGGGCCGCGACAGTACACACACACACACACACACACACAATCATGAATACATTGATATATTGATGTTCCCTGGACAAAACTGTATCTGATTCACTTTGAAAGTTCGCTAACACTGAGGCTGGCTTGTACATTCAAATGACGTTTATTAAGGTCCTCATTTCTTCCTCTCCCCTCCCATTTCAGAGCCACACTCAAGCCAGGATATCCTCCTCCTCGGCCCCCGAAGGTGAGAGCCGCTCTTCCACAAATAAGTGTCCGACAAGCTAATGGACACCTGCTGTGTCGTCGCCTAAGACAAATAAATCCCTCTCACAAACATGATTCACATCAGTCAGAAGGAGGGGAAACAATTTATTGTTCTGCCTCTATGCTGATTGGACTTTGTCTGCTTTACGGGGGTGTTTTGAGTTCCCACCAGACAAGTTTTTTTTTTTCTCTTTCCTCTCCGTTAAACCGGAATTGAAATTCCACTGTATGCTAAAGTAGTAATGTCAAACTGTTAATGTTAAACTCTATTTAACCAGTGTGAAATCTGAGCCTGTTTAGTGAAAAAAAGCTGACATACTTGCAGGAAGTTATTATTCTGTTGCATATTTGGCAGCAGGTGGACAATTGTACATCTGTGGCAACATAAATCATACCTGTCACTATATTTCACTGGCATAGATAAACAAAGATGGATTTGAATATTAAAAACATTCGATGGGAATAAGTACAATAGATCTAAAGTAGCTAATTACTTTTTCAGTCATGATAATGTTCTTCTCAAAAGAGTATTTAGAAATGAATGAAATACTTAAAGGCCCACTTTTTGCTGTTTAAAGTCCAATCAATAATAAAGTATTCGTCGATGCTGTGTTGACTTATTGTTCTATTACCCAGTGTTGCTTCTTGACCCGCAGCCCCCCTTGGTCTGCCCCTACGAGGAGCCGGGCCTCAACGACGAGCGCTCTCTCACGGTGCGGCGCTTCCCGAACGCGGAGAACGGCCCAGGTCAGGCCGCGCGACGCCGGAGCACGCCGGAACACGGCAACAAGGCCGCGAGACCCTCGCCGGACTACCTCTCGATCAGCGTCAGCAGCCCCGGGCTCTTGTCTCATGCCTCAGACCAAGGTAATAGAACAACAGCCATCTTGTGGTATCTTTGGCTGTCGCACAAAATGGTCAGAAAAACGTTATATTGTATGTTAAATATATGCTATATGCTTGTTCTGGATTGAACTATTGAAATAAAAAAGAATTCTTTTCCTGATCTTGTATTATATGCCATATTCTAGTTTAAGGTATTTGAATGTGATTTATTTGGAGTTCCAAAAAACTTTGAGAAATTGATTTCTGAAAGTGCTTCATTGGTATTTTTTTTTCTTAAACAAGCTGTCAGTAAGTGTGAATACAAAGGTGAGGGAGAGTTCTTAAAGATTCTCTACATGCGATTGTCCAGTGATATCCATCAACATTCAATGCGTTTGCTTTGATCCTTAGACGACGACTCGGAGGAAAGTGTCAATGGCGACAGTCCCAGGCCGGCACCCCACCGGGTGCATCGGAAGCTAAAGAAGGATTTTCCCGTATGTATCTCAAATTTGTTATGGCCAAGTACAGTAAAGCCTCGGTTCAGTTTTCGAACGAAAACTTTGCGATTTTTTTTTTTTTCTTTTTTTTTTTTTTTCTTCTGTTTTTGAACAGAAATCGGTACTCGAACAGCCCCGACAAAACCCGGAAATAACATATTGCACGCTGCCAGACCAGCTGACCCACAACGCACTTTGTTGTGAATTCCCACGCTGCCAAAAAAACCCGGATATAAAATAATGCGCGCGGCGGAAGCAGCTGATCCAGCCACGACGCGCTTTGTTATTGTCAATTCGAACGCCCCCCGAAAAAACCTGGAAATAGCATAACAGATACGGCAATGCACTCCCAGCCTAGCATACTCTACTACTAAAGCATACATTGCAAGCAAAAAATAAATATATTTATTAAATTATTTTATCATATAGAGTATTTAAACTATACAAGTATTTCTACTATGCAGTTTATCAGGAAAAGCTAAAAAAATGCTTTAAAAAGCCTTAGTTTTTTTTAAACTTGGAACACATTCTTTCTTTTTCTATATATTGTAATGGGAAACATTGATTTGGTTTTCGAACAAATCACTTCTCGAATCTTTTTCTGGAATGGATTGTGGTCGAGAACCGAGGCATCACTGTACGCTGAACATTGAAGACAAACATTGTATCTAAAAAGTATTCACCAACGTTGACTTTTTCCATATTTATTGTTGTGAATACTTTCCGTATGCACTAAGAGTGCATTCTTGCATTCCTGGTTTGTTGGAGAATGGTTGATAATTGTCAGTGTGTTCTCTCCTCTGCTCCAACGGTAGAAACCTGCCATCAACGGCCTGCCACCCACACCCAAAGTGCTGGTGAGTGGAACCGTCTATATTCACTGCGACCCCCTTTTGACCTCATAATGCACAGTTTGTCGCCTTTTTGTGTGCTTGCAGTGTTTCCAAAGTCAGTATGTTCTTTAGCGAACTTAAGTTTGAAAACAGTTCAGTTCACATTAGGTACAGCACTGATTCCCAATCCCCATACCACAGGAAATGATCCAATTGCACTCAATTGCTCAAAAAATGTATTTTATCGATCTTTGGTCATCAATAATTGCCAGCAATTGGGAGCTACTTTGTTCAACTAAACCGGCTAGGTTGAAATTGAGACAGTCTCATCATTATTTCAGTATATTTTTGTGACTTTTTTAGGGGGGTGGCTTGCTGTGCAATTTTAATATATAATATTAATTGTATAGGATATATCGCTGTTCTTTTTGGAACATCCACTAGCAATTAGAATAATCGCTTCTACTCCACTGTATCCATGAATTTCTACTGCGTGGTTCCAAACATGCCAGGCCAGTTTGTCTACAGTGAAACTTTTGAAGAAATGTCTCCAGAAATGACCAAAATAAGCGCACATCCAAAAGTGGACTCACAATCAAAGTACTTATTACGGCTCCAATTTTATACTTAGTACTTTTGATTGAGGCCCAGTTCTTGAATCCATCTGAAATTTAGTTGTATCATGTCTTATACAATGACAGTAATGAATCTTGAATAATCATGTTCATTTTGATTTTGCATTTAAATGTATTCCAAAAACATTTTTTGTTTGATGTTTATTATTAAGAAATTATTGTTGTTTATCTGGTAAGGTTTAATACCATATAACACTTAAGTTTGCTATTTTATTTATTATATATATATATATATATATATATATATATTCTATTTGCTAGTTTAATATTGGGGATGTTGATGCAAGCATCTTCCTGAAGCAAGGTACTAAATGCCAAACTTCTCCTTGTTGATATTGTGATTCACTACAATTTATGTCCTGTATGAATTTCAAACCATATTGCTGTTCTTGTCAGATGGGGGCTTGTTTCTCCAAAGTGTTCGACGGGTGTCCTCTGAAGATCAACTGCGCTACATCTTGGATCCATCCGGACACCAAAGGTACAAATTCCAATGTCACACCGCCACCTGTTTCAACACCATCCCGATGCACGTGTATTTTACGCTTCCCTCGTAGATCAGTACCTGATCTTTGGGACAGAAGACGGCATCTACACGCTCAACCTGAATGAGCTGCATGAGGCCACAATGGAGCAGGTAAAGTCAACTGGAGTCCAGCCTGTGATGCAATTTTAGGCCAGATTTTTACACTGCAGGTCCAAGTGAGGCTAAGCGGTTTGGAAAATAGATAAATTGCCTATGCTTTGGCTGTAATCTAGATTTACAGCGATTGTTTTTTATTTATTTATTTATTGGGGGGGGCCAAGCGTGTCAGTGTTTTCCCAAACTGGCCTTAATGTCGTTAATCTCATCTGCAATTTCGTGCTGCACTCGCATTGGCACGTCTCCAACACATCAGATTTTCATCCACATTTGGAAGTTACCCGGCGGATTCGAGCTGTACAGATATGATTGGCTTATATCACGCTTAAGCCCCTTGAGAGCAATCTAATTAAATTGTCACATGGACCATGCGGTGTAAGTCCAGCCCGAGCGACCAAGTATGATCTGAATTTCGCTATTGTCACGATGCTACGTTGGTTATACATCATTTTTGTTTCCTTCTAGCTGTTCCCCAGGAAGTGCACGTGGCTGTACGTTATCAACAACAACCTGATGTCTTTATCGGGTAAGTGGCAACTGCCTGCGCTACCGTTCCCCGTCATCGCCCACGGCCGCTTTTGTCCTTCGTTATCTGGCGACACCCTCCGTCCTGAAAATAGATGTTTCCCACCCCCCGCCCCCTTTTGTGTGATCTGTGAGCCTCTCCAGAGCTGCCGCCGCTCACGTTTGTAAAATTTATAGAAACTTGTAGGTTTAGAATAAAACTTGCTTCGCCTCACTTTTCTCATCTAACTAACATTAAGCTTGGACCACGACAAAGTCTTGAAAATTCAGCTCTCGCAGGGTTTTCATTTGCAACATGAAATGTGGTTTGAAGAGGCCATTTTTTTTTTTTACTAGAATTCGACAGATTTTGTGATTGCTACCAAATATGAAGCACATTGAAGAGTTGCACCAAGTAGCTTAGAATTTTTTGATGCAGTAAATGCTCAGTTTTAATTGTACATGAAATTACCCTCACCCTTGCATGCTCACCATTTTGCCCATCTATGGATTATTTTTTTAATTAAAAAAAAAACTGAAAATGTGCAAGTGGTTTATCCTCGCGTAATCTTTTTTTGTTTTTTTTTTTGGGGTGAGGAGTGTAGTTTAAAATTATTTTCTTTTCAATGCTGCCATCATTTATCTGCAAATTTTCACTATTCACCATCTGGCCTGGTCCCTATCCCCCACGTTTTGTTTTTAACATGAAACAAAAATGTCCTCATACGGCTGAACCATTTGTCTGTGTTTGATGTGGATTACGGGATGTCAAATCACGAGATCTACTTTGGACCTTGCTTGACGTGTGCTCTCTTCTGCTTCCTGTCCTTTGAACACTGTCCACCCTCCTGCCACCTGCCTTCACTTGACACACTACTAACCGGCTTCATCAGAAGGTAACAGCGCTTCACACCACCGTCACACTCGTTCCGCTGCTCACGTCTAACCTCACTTCAATATCTGAGCGCCTGCCGCCGTTGTTTAAATGTGCACCTTTTTTAAGTCTGACGGTGCGTTGTCGCACAGGGAAAAACTTCCAGCTGTACTCCCACAATCTCATCGGGCTCTTTGAGCAGCTGAAGAAACCGGGCCTGGCTGCCCAGTTCCAGACGCACCGTTTCCCGGACAAGATTCTGCCCAGGTGATGGTCACTGAGTGAAGCTTGGTCTTCTTAAAGTTATCTTTCCAGCAACTTTATTTGTGTGTACATTAGTACCCTGCCAAGGAAATGCAGTTAATTTGTTTGTTACAGCATGCCAATCTACTGTCCGCATTTTAGGTAAGTTCAGGTAATCAAACCCTTCTCCACTGGGCAGTCGGAATAAAAATCGCTACAGTCACAAATTTCATCATACATAAAGAAAATGTATTGAAATTTACCCATATACCCGATTGAGGTTCCATATTTGTTCCCTTTAAAACACTGCTTCTACAGTTACATTTTTTTATGGTGCAGTTTGAGCCTGGCACGGATGAATTGGCTTTCTACCATTTCCAGCGGGTAAATGTTGTTTTGACGAGACTTTGCAATCAACTTTAGGGACGGGGTTCCTGCAAATCGGTCAGCGCCTTATTGTACTCCTTTTCCATCTGCTGCTTGTGTGGAAAAATGAGCGCGCCTGCTTTAAAGTGGAAGCTTTGTCCGGCCATCTCTAACGTCACGGACTCTTTTCAGAGGGCTGACAGAGCGCTTTTTTTTGTCCCCTCAGGAGGTTCGCCTTGACGACCAAGATCCCGGACACAAAGGGCTGTCACAAGTGCTGCATCGGTGAGCCCCACCACCCGCTCCTTGCGTATTTCTGCATTTATTTGTCCATCTTGTTCAAATGTGCCCGGACAGAAAAGGTGGGAAAATGTTCTGTGTACTCAAGACACGACTCAATCTTACATTAGTAAATGTACAGACGGTCAATTATTGCTTGGAACAACAGACGAATACTAAACTGCTTACAAAAGAGCTTCCCTTTATTTATTTAACTTGAATAGAATATCACAAGACAGATTAGCACAATGTTCCATTTAGTCGCAAACAATTGTTGCGGTATCTTATAAAAAGTAACGGAAATTTTTTGTACAGATTTGGCACAAATTATTACCTAGGATATAGATTGACACTTTTTAGGAAACCCCGTAGCTCAGTGGTTTAAACATCGGTTTGGTAAACATTCGTAGTTCGTATCCCTCTGGGGGCCTCAACTCCCCGAGAGGAGTTGCGTCAGGAAGGACGTCCGGTGTAAAAATTGTGAGCGTTCATCTGAGATGACACGCTGTGGCAACCCCTAACGGGACAAGCCGAAAGAAACTGTAAAATAGTGGTCCCCAAACACTGGCCTGGGCCAGTTGGTACTGGGCTGCACTGATAGACTAAGTGGAGAGAACTTTTATTGATTTATACAGTACAGCCTCGGTTTTCAAACGTCCCCATTTTTGAACAAATCGGATTTTGACTGAAAATTTTGAGATTTTTTTTTTTGCACTTTGTTGTGAATTCCCACGCCCCCGAAAGAATCCGGAAATAACATAATGCGCACGGCGCAAGCATCTGACGCCCCCACGACAGGCTTTGTTATTGTCTATTCGAACACCCCCCTGAAAAAAAAACCCGGAAATGACATAACGCGGGCGGTGCAATCAGCGCACTTTTGTTATTCTGTATGACGCAGCCTCTGTACACAGACGTGTCCCGGTAGTTTTTCTTCTCATCTCATTCTCATCATCTCGTATTAACCCCCAGTCATGGCTCCAAAGAAGGCAAGTGGAGGTAGTAAGGCTGCTGGTGCTGAAAAACGGAAAGCTCTACGTGAAACTGTCGACTTCAAGAAAGAATTGATAGCCGAATACGAATCTGGTGTGCGTGTTTCTGAGTCGCGACAGATACGGCAATGCACTCCCAGCCGAGCGTACTCTACTACTAAAGCATACATTTTACTAGAAAAAACAAATTTATTTTGTTATATGAAGTATTTAAACTATAAATGTATTTCTACTATTCAGTTTATTATCAGGAAAAGCTAAAAAAAATGCTTTAAAAAGCCAATTTATTTTTTTAGGTTGGGAACGCATTATTTCTTTTTCCATTCATTGCAATGGGAAACGTCAATTCGGTTTTCAAACAATTCTTTTCAAACCGTTCTCTGGAACGGCACGTGGTCAAGAACTGAGGCGTCACTGTCGTTTTAGCGGTGCATGAGATGAGATTGGGAAACTCTTGTCAGTACATAGTGAGTTTTTCAAATGTAGTGTGTAAAAGTGAGATTATTTAGAAAAAACACTCAAGTACACATACCTGAAAAATCGATTTATATGCTGAAACAAAGCAAATGTACTTTACAGTGAGGAACCCGTACACGGGCCACAAGTATCTCTGTGGAGCGCTGCAGTCTGGCATCGTCCTCCTGCAGTGGTATGAGCCCATGCAGAGGTTTATGCTCATCAAGGTGAGTGGCGCATCATGTGACCTCACCTCCCACGGCGCATCAACCTTAACACCCGTGTCCTGTGCGTTTTACCTTCCGACAGCACTTTGACTTCCCACTTCCCAGCCCGCTGAAGGTGTTCGAGATGCTGGTGGTGCCCGAGCAGGAGTACCCGCTGCTGTGCGTGGCCATCAGCCAGGGGGCCGAGCCTGGCCAGGTGGTCCGCTTTGAGACCATCAACCTCAACTCCTGCTCTTCCTGGTTCACTGAAATGGGAACCAGTACGTACGTTGTGCTAAACTTACGTTTAGAGATGAAGCAGAACTATTCCTTCCCCTCTAGTGAAACCCCCCTCCACTGAAAAGTGAGCAGCTCGTTGAAAGAATGATGGAGGGTTTCCAACGTAGTAATTTTAGTGCTATACTTAACGACTTTTTTCAAAAAGTTAGTTGCAACAAATCAGACAACTATCCGTTTATAATTTGAGTTATTAAAACCACATTTAATGTAATTGGTCCTGCCACTGCACTGAAGTGGTGCAGCATTTCCACCATAGTGACTTTGGTTCTTGTTACCACTTTCTCTAACCCTTTAAGTGACTTTTGTGACTGTGTTTTCAACCTAATATATATATATATATATATGTATATATATTTTTTTAAATCCTTCTGGTAACTTTTTCCCAAAAATTTGTCACGAGAGAGTTTCTAAACCTTTGTCAAGTGTCCAACTCACAAATTTATTTTTAGAGCATTTGAACAGCGACAAATTATAGCTGTAACAGTGCTCTAAATAAAATGTGGAATATGATAATTAAGACAATAAATTGGCAATAAATGAATGAAAATATTTTTGTAATTTAACTTACAGGAGGTACCAATTTTTTCTCTCATATTGTGTGAAGCTGTCAGATGAGTAAAACTGGAACAGAACCAACTTTATTTTTGAGCCTTGTGAATATTGATCACTATTGTTGCACTTTAAATTGTCTGTAATCTGTTTGTGTAACAAAATATTTGTTTACATGTTTTTTCTATTCATAATATTGTTCCTCTGCCTTTAGCTGTATAGTTTTAGGTGTGTTTTTTTTTTTTTAAAAACATTTCTCAGATTAATTTTGATAATACCAATAATTGTGCTCCTTTGGGCCATAGTACTTGATATGAAATTCCCTCAACATTTCCACTCGCAGGTAACCAGCAGGTGGACGCCATCCATGTCACGCAGCTGGAGCGAGACACAGTGTTGGTGTGTTTGGACCGTAAGTGGATCCCGTAGTCATCAGTCCGTCAAAAGTCTAAAACTGGATCATTTGTATCTTGATGTATTTTTTTTTTTTCCCGTGCAGAAAACTTGAAGATCGTTAACCTTCAGGGCAAATTGAAGTCCAACAAGAAGCTGGCGTCCGAGCTCAGTTTTGACTTCAGCATCGGATCAGTTGGTAAGATTTTGACTTAGATTTGTCGTTATTGTGTGACTAGTCCACATGACGGTGGCTCTGCACACCCAATAGCACAGAATAATTGAACAAGGTAATCTTTGAGACATTAGATGATGGATAATAATAGAAAGGAAAGTCCTCGTGTTTGGCCTGATTGTCAGTGTGTACCTACCCGGCTTGACTGTTAGTTTGAGTCTTCTTCCTGTTTGACCAGGTCAACAAGTCAAAATCCGTCTTTTTACGTTCCTTTAGTGTGCCTGCAAGACAGCGTTCTGGCCTTCTGGAAGCACGGCATGCAGGGCAAGAGCTTCAAATCGAACGAGGTAAAAAAAGCACCAGACTAGAGTTCCTCAGGTGCGCACAGACGGCCCACTCTGTACTCTCTGGCCCACTGAGCTTTTTTTTTTTTTTTTTTTTATCATCACGAGTCTTGCCGGAGTTTTTGCACTAATGGGCTCCTCACACGTAATCTCCTGTGTTGCCGAATTAGGGCCCAGTCTTCCCAAGTTTTAAGAATAATTTTACATGTTACGAAGAAAAAAAACATGATACACTTACAATACATCATCTTTTTTAGTCCTTCTCCAACGCACTGATGGGAATTTAGAGATGGATTTAGACCACAGGTGTCAAACTCTAGGCCTGGGGAGCAGATCTGGCCCGCCACATGATTTTATGTGGCATCGCGAAGGAAAATCGTGTTTGTCAACTTCCGTTATTCTTGTTCAAATCGGGACCAAAATGTCAAATTCTCATATCATAAATCATAACGTTGAAATATTGCAAGCGTTTTTACATCAACAATAGTTGGAAAAACCCATTACCCTTGATTTCTGATTCCAAAAGTAAGTCATAAATTTCACGTGTTAATATGATGAGGCGATAAACAGTTTTTTATGGTTTCACAGTCATAACAGCCCTCGGAGGGAAACCGGAACTACAACGCGGCCCTTGTTTTTTTTTATAAAATATTTTGACGGAAATTCTGACTTTGATGGTGGAATGCGACTTGAGTCGAAATTCGCTTTAAGTCGCTACCCTAGGAACGGATCTCAGTCGGAGACCGAGGACTCCCTGTATTTTCAAAATGAAAAGTTAATTTGACAAATTGAAAATTATAGTAAGAAGCTTGGAACAGATTTCACTTGTCAGGTCAAAGTAGTCCCATCCCCTCCCAAAAAAATAGTAGGGCTTCACTATGGATTCATTTAACTCCCGTTTTTAGCTCCTGACCATCCAAAAGACAACTGCATTTTGTGACGAAAGGAGATGCCCTGGAGCTGCAGTTATCCTTGACTTGTGCTTTTTAATCCTCATCCCCGCATGCAGCTCACCTCTCGCTAGTTGTCTTTTTTTTTTTGCATTGTCTTTGAAATGATTACACATCGCCGTGCAGGTGAGGTGGGTGCCGTTGTGCGCGTGACAGGTTGTCTGTGTGAACCTGATCACTAGCCGAACTCGCTCACAATAAGGGTCCAAGAGATCGCATCGAGGTCAAGCATTTTGTTTGAATGAAAATTGATACTGCTGGTCGCTTGTCTACCATCTGGTTTCCTTAATGTCAGCGGGCATGCAACAGTGA